>NC_047665.1:67924808-68009808 GCF_011762505.2 Arvicanthis niloticus | reverse complement strand
TCATCAGGCATGCTGTTTCCTTTGACATTTTTATAAATGAATAGAAGACAGTTGGTCTAACAGTGTCTCAAATGGGAAATCTTTGATTGTGTGTCAGTACTATGAACCTTTAGTTTTTGGGCTGAGTGACAGTGGGTCAGGCGATCTTCTCTGCCTGCACAGTGCCTGCTGAACTGCAGGTAGACCTGTCTCCTCTCTGGGACCCAACGGCAGTTTAGGAAGATGAATCCCATCTTCTTACAGAACACATGAGGCTTGAGGGTATTTCTAGGACAAATAAGGAATAAAGGCAGACAAATTAAGCTCTCGGACCAGTCACTGCATTTTATTTTGCCAATAGTTTTGTTTCATGAATATCACGATTTCCAAGTACTGGCTTGCCAGCAAAGCAAAATGTTAAAAATTTTATCAGACACCCAGACAAAAACTCACAACTGAATTCTCAGCTAAGAGCCCCAGTCCTTTCTGCATTAGTAACTTTTCCCATCACTCTTGATAAAACAAGCAGCTGATAGAAACAACATAAACAAAGAGAGACTGATTTTGTCTCAGAGTTTTTGAGGGTTCAGCCCATGATTGTTGGGCTCCATGCAATTGGGCAGAAATGTGATCCAGGATGACCATGGAAACTTTTTTTTTTCTTTCTCTCTCGACAGGAAGCAGAGTGTTAGAGGAAATGGCTTGGGTAAGATATCCCAATGCTTCTCACCCATAACCTACTTCCTTTATTTAACTCATACTTCTTAAAAATTTCAGAGTATTTCAAAACAGTGCAACCATCTGGGGACTATATTCAGAATAAGTCTCTTGGAAGGATTTTATACTAAATTCTAGCACTTTCACATCAACAGTAAGCAGAAAATTCTATTGTTGATTTTTTTTTTTTAAATCTTGTCCTCTTCTCTCTTCCTTTGGACTCTGCTGGCCTTTTGAATAAACCAAGCCTTTTCTATCACGTGACACTGGTTTATGCTGTCCCATAACCTCCTTTTTCCTCTATGCAGCCTCCAAATATAATAACTCTACATTCTTTCCTTTTTAAAAAATGATTTACTTATTTTTATTTTATGTACGTGACTGCTTTGATTGCATGTATGTAAGTGTATCATGTGCTTGCCTAGTGCCCATGAAGGCCAAAAGAGTGTCTTAATGTGCTGGAGCTGCAGCTACAGACAGTTTTATGGTGTCACGGAGGTACAGAGAACTTAACCCGACTGTCTGCAAGAACAGCAAATGTTCTCAGCCATTGAATGACTATGCAGCCCCTTTCTCTACATTATTTGGGTTTCAAGTTGTATCTTTGTTTTCCAATAGGATGTGGAATTTTCATCAGGAATTTCCAATTTCTGATCATCTCTTAAATCATATTTCCTTCTGTTCTTGTCACCTTTTCCCCATTGATAATGAAAAGGCATTTGGGTCACTACTTTATCGATAGTTGTCCTTTATTATTAGACATTTGTTTTGTTCATTGTTTGATAACCTGGGTGTCTCTAAATGAATAAGACACCCTAGGAATGGATGTTGACTTAGTAATGGCAGGTCAGACTCAGCACTGTCTGGAAACAGAAAATTTTGCTACTAAAGTTCTCTCCTTCCACATGTAATTTTTCTTGCCCATAAAAAAAGTGATTTAAAAAAAGTGAGCTCTTTTTATCTCCAATGATAATGCTAGAAAATTCTGAGAAAGCCACAAACTGTTTTCTTCATAGTCTTTTGAAATAAGCATCAAGTTTATCTCAAAGCATCTTGGTTTTTTGTCTGATATTTTATTATAAATTTTTTGCACACAGCTGTCAACTTGACATTTTTCTTCAATGTGTTCATATTTCACACTTCTTTGGTGAATGCTCTTCTTACCCCTTTACTTATTTATTTATTTAATCACCTTAAGTCTAATTTCAGGCCAAGATGATCTTTTTCAGTGCCATCCATTTGCCTGCAAATTTCATGATATCCTTATTTTTAATAGCTGAGTAGTATTCAATTGTATAAATGAACCACATTTTCTTTATCCATATTCTATTATCCAATGATATCTAGGATGTTTCCAATTTCTAGATATTATGAATAAAGCTGTTATAAACTTAGTTGAGCAAATGTTCTAGTGGTGTGGTGGGACATCTCTGGGGTTCATGCCCATGAGTTGTATAAGTGGGTATTGAGGTGGAACTATTTGCAATTTTCTGAGAAACTGCCAGATTGATTTCCACCGTGGTACAAGCTTGCACTCCTTCCAGCAATGCAGAAGTGTTTTACATGATCCACATCCTTGCCAGTGTGTCCTGTCACTTGAGTTTTTGACCTTAGACACCCTGACAGGTGTAAGATGGAAATCTCAGAGTCATTTTGATTTGCATTTCCCTGATGAGTAATGATGTTGAACATTTCTTTAAGTGCTTCTTGGCCATCAGAAATTCCTCTATAGAAAATTTTCTCTTTAGCTTTGTACCCCATTTTTAAATTTAGTTATTTGGTTTGTTGGTATTTAATTTCTTGAGTTCTTTATATATTTGGATCTGTCAGATGCAAGGTTGGTGAAGATCTGTAGTCTGTAGTCTGATATTTTGTCCTACTGACAGTGTCTTTTGCATTACAAAAGCCTTTCAGTTTCATGAGGTCCCATTTATTAATTGTTGATTTTTTGCACCTGAGCTATTGGTCTTCTATTCAGGAAGTTGTTTCCAGTACCAATGAGTTCACGGCTATTCCTCATTTTCTCTTGTTTTAGACTTAGTGTATCCAATTTTATGTTGAAGTTTTTGATCCACTTGAGTTTTGGACTTGAGTTTTATGCAGAGTGATAAATATGGATCTATTTGCATTCTTCTACATGCAGGTAATCAGTTAGACAAGGACCATTCACTGAAAATCTCTCTTTTTCATTGAAGATCTCTCTTTTTTCATTGAATGGCTTTAGTTTCTTCATCAAAAAAAAAAAAAAAAATCAAGTGTCCTTAGGTGTGTGGGTGTATTTTTGTGTCTTTGATTCAGTTCTGTTGTTCAACTGGTCTTTTTTATGCCAATACCATGCAGTTTTTATTACTATTGCTCTGTAGTACAGCTTGAAAGTAGGGATGGTGATACCTCCAGAAGTTCTTTTATCATACAGGATTGTTTTGGTTATCCTAGGTTTTTAATTTCTCCATATGAAGTTTAGAATTGTTTTTTCAAGGTCTGTGAAAAGTTTTGTTGTAATTTTGATGAGAATTGCATCAAATGTGTAGATTGCTTTTAGTAGAAAGGCCATTTTTACTATGTTAATCCTACCAATCCATGAGCATGGTAGGTCTTCCCATCTTCTGATGCCTTCCTTAATTTATTTCCTCAGAGATTTAGAGTTCTTGTCATATGGATCTGTCACTTGGTTGGTAAGAGTTACACCAAGATATTTTATGTTATTTGTGGCTGTTGTGAATGGTGCTGATTTCCTAATTTCTTTTTCAGTGGGTTTGTCATTTGTAAATATGAGGGCTTCTGATTTTTTAAGTTAATTTTGTATCCAGCCACTTTGCTGAAGGTGTTTATTAGACGTAGAAGTTCCCTGGTAGAATTTTGGGAATTACTGACATATCATATTCAAAGGGAGACACTGACTTTTTCCTTTCCAATTTGTATCCCTCTGGGGCGGTGAGCTGTGAGAGGCAGCTGGGTTGGTACTCGGTTGAGCACAGACCTCGGTTGAGTGGAGACCCTTAAGGAACAGTAGGTGTTTGGCCTTGCTCCTGGGCCCTAGTTCCTTTAACTTATCTTCAGCCATCCACAGACCCTCCCAAGAAAGTTTGTGGCCTTCAGTCATGTAGCACAGGTAGAGGGTGTGTGATCTCCATATGTGATACTTAAAGGCCAGAGGGCATAGCCAATTAAGCTTTCCTTCCCAGACCTTCCTCCTACTTGCAAAAGATATTTAACCTCAGGCCCTGAGAACACGGGGTACAGCTTCATCCACTTTCCACCATAATAAACCTTTTAAAACCATGGACTACCTCTAGTCTTTGGGGCCCACCATGGAGAACCATAGAGGGGGCCTTCAACTAACAAGCTGCAGTCTGATATCCCACCAGAGGACTTCTCTATGTTCTAGCTAGAGAGGCCGCCAACCCAAGCAGAGCTAGTTCAACAAGCCATGACCCAGCCAAGCGAGTCAACTAGACCAAGAGTTTTATCCATCCCGTGGGGTACTGTCAGAGCTTCTCCCCCTCGCCCCTTTTGGCTGTGGGCCAGTCCAGCCCATACACACCCAGTCTCAACTCTTTCACAGCATCTCAATGGCACATGGGAGCCTAAGGGTCTGAGACCAGTTGACCCCTGCCTGTTTTCTTGCTTGGGGGTTCCCCAAATCAAGAGCTCTGGTCCCCACGGGACCTCAGACTGCGATCTCCCCATCCCCGGAGTGGAGCTCTGTGGCTTCTCATAGCCCAGTGTTTGCCCGGTGCTATGTGGAGGTGCTTCTGCCCTCTGAGTGCCTCTCCAGTTGCCTGGGGTGACAGATGAGTGGGACCCACACCTCAGTCCAACAGGACCCACACACGAGCTACAGCCCCACATATCCCGTTGATCTCCTT
Source organism: Arvicanthis niloticus (assembly GCF_011762505.2). Lineage (NCBI taxonomy): Eukaryota > Metazoa > Chordata > Mammalia > Rodentia > Muridae > Arvicanthis > Arvicanthis niloticus. The sequence goes on along the minus strand of NC_047665.1, from coordinate 68,005,243 downwards.
TAGTTGTCTTATTGCTATAGCTGGAACTTCAAGTTCTATGTTGAATAGACAGGGAGAGAGTGAGCAGCTTGTCTTGCCTCCGATTTTAGTGGCATTGCTTTAGGTTTCTCTCCATTCTACTTGATTTTGGCTTGGGTGTGTTGTATATTGCCTTTTTGTGTTTAGGTATGTACCTTTTATCCATGATTTCTCCAAGTCTTTTGATATGAATGCGTGTTAGATTTTGTTAAAGCCCTTTTCATCATTTAATGAAATGAATATATGACTTTATTTCTTTCAGTTTGTTTATATAGTGGATTGCATTGACAGGTTTTCATATATTGAAGCAACGCTTGCGTCTCTGGGATGAAGCCTACTTGATCACTATGGAAGATGTATTCTTGGATTCAGTCTGAGAGTATTTTGTGGAGTATTTTTGCATCAATGTTCATAGGAGAAATTGGTCTTAAACTTTCTTTGTTGTGTCTTTGTGTTATTTAGGTGTCTGGGTGACTGTGGCGTGGCTTCAGAGAATGATTTTAACTATGTTACTTTTGTTTTTATTTTGTAGAATAGTTTGAGGAGTATTGTATTGATACTAGCTCTTCTTTGAAAGTCTGGTAGAAATCTGTGTTAAAGCCATCTGGCCCTAGGCTTTTTTTTTTTTTTTTTTCCTTTTAGAGAGTTTTAATGACTTCTATTTTCTTAAAGGGTATAGAACTATTTAAATAATTCACCTGATCTTGATTTAACTTTGGTAAGTGGAATCTATCTAGAAAATTGTTCATTTCCTTTTGATTTTCCTAATATGTGGAGTACAAGCTTTTGAAGTAGACCTAATGATTCTTTGGATTTCCTCACTGTCTGTTGTTATGCTCTCCTTTTTATCTTTGATTTTGTTAATTTGGATAATGTCTCTCTTTTCTGTAGTTTGGCTTAGGGTTTGAATATATTGTTGATTTTTCTCAAAGACCAAGTTTTGATTCTGTTAAATTTTTATATTGCACTTATTGTTTCTAATTGACTGATTTTACTCATAAGTTTGAGTATTTCCTGCCATGTACTCACCTTGGGTCTGGTTTTTTTTTTTTTTTTTTTTTTTTTTTTTTTTTTTTTGTTGTTGTTGTTGTTCTAGAGCTTTCAGTTATGCCTTGAAGTTGCTAGTATGAGCTCTCTCAAATTTCTTTATGAAGGTGCTCAGTACTCTGGACTTTCCTCTTAGCATTGCTTTCATTGAGTTCCATATGTTTGGGCATGTTTACCTTCGCATTGAATTCTAGAAAGGCTTTCATTTCTTTCTTTATTTCTTCCTCGATGAAGTGAGTAGAACATTGCTTAGTTTCCATGAGTTTGTAGGCTTTCTGTTGTTGTTGAAGTCCAGCTTTAATCCATTGTGGTTCAATAAGATACAAGGTGCTATTTCAATTTTCTTGTATCAGTTGAGGTTTGCTTTATGACCAACTAACTATATGTATAGTTTTGGAGGTTTCATGAGATGCTGAGAAGATATATTCTTTTTGGTGTTTGAGTGAAATGTTTTATAGATATCTGTTAGGCATCTAACAGGTTTGTGTGATTCATAATGTCAGATAGTTTCATTATTTCTGTGTTTAATTTCTTCCTAAATGATTTATTGATGGGAGTGGCGTGTTCATGTCTCCCACTATTAATGCTTGGGATCTGATGTACGGTGTTAGCTTTTATATTGTTTCTTTTATGAATGTGAATACTCTTGCATTTGGAGTGTAGACGTTTAGAATTGAGATGTCATCTTGGTGTGTTTCCCTTTGATGATATGAAGTGTTCTTTCTTGTCTCTTTTGATTAAATTTGGTTGAAAGTCTACTTTATTAGATATTATAATGGCTACTGTAGCTTGTTTATTTTTCTGCTTGCTTAAAAAAATCTTTTTTGATCTCTGAAGTGAGTACATCTTTGTTGTTGAGGTGTGTTTATTGTAGGCAGTAGAATGGTGAATCTTGTGTTTGCATCCATTTCTTTTAGCTTGTGTCTTTTTATTAGGCAACTGAGCCCATTGGTGTTGAGAGATATTAATGACCAATTATTGTTAACTTTTTTTATTTTGATGTTGTTGTTGGTGGTGGTGTGGTGTGTGTATGTGTGTATGTGTGTGCGTGTGTTTCTGGGTGCTTCTCTTTATTATTTTAGTGGGGCAGAATTATTTACTTCTTGTGTTGTCTTGGGTATAATTAACCTGGTTGGGTTGAAATTTTCCTTCTAGAATGTTATGTAGAACTGGATTTTTGGATAGATATTGTTTAAATTTTTTTTGTCTTGGAACATCTTGTTTTCTCCATCTATGGTGATTGAGAGTTTTGCTGGATATAGTAGTTTAGTTTGGCATCTATGGACTTTTAGAGACTGCCAGATATCTTCCTAGGCTTTTCTGGGCTTTTGAGTCTCTGTTGATGTAATTCAGTTGGATGTAATTCAGAAATGTCTGCCTTGATATGTTACTTTGCCATTTTATCATGCATCTTTTAATATTCTTTCTTTGCTCTGTAGGTTTAGTGTTTTGATAATAATATGGGGGTGGAGGTTTTTCTTTTCTAGTCCAATCTAATTAATGTTCTTTAAACTATAGGCATCCATCCATTTTTTTAGATTGGTGACATTTTCTTTTATGATTTTGTTGAAAATCTATTCTGGGCCTTGGGGCTGAGACTCTTCATCTTCTTCTATTCCTATTATTCTTAGGTTAGGTACTTAATAATATTCCACATTTACTGGATGCTTTGTGTTAGGAGATTTTAGATTTAACATTTTCTTTGATGTATCAAGTTCTATTGTGTCTTCTACGCTTGAGATTCTCTCTTTCATTTCTTGTATTTTGTTGGTGATGCTTGTGTTAGTAGTTTCTGTTCTCTTCCTTAGGTTTTCCATTTCCGGGATTCCCTCATTTTGTGTTTCCTTTATTGCTTCTATTTTCATTTTCAGGTCTTGAACTATTATGTTCATTTTTTTAAACCTGTTTAATTGCATTTTCCTATATTTCTTTAAAGGTTTATTTATTTCCTTGTTAAAGGCCTTTATCATCTTTTAAAGATTGGATTTAAGGTCAGTTTTTGTTTGTTTGTTGTTGTTGTTGTTGGTTTAGGATATCTCAGACTAGCTAGAGTAGAAAAACTGTGCTCTGGAAGTGCCTTATTGCCATGGCTCTTGTTGGTTGTACTCTTACACTGGCCTTTAGCCAACTGCTTGTCCCTGGATGATCCTGGTGTAGGAGGTCTGAGGAATGCAGAACTAACATGGATGTATCTGGTACAGCAGGCCTTGGGTGGGCAGCCTTAAGTGGGCAGCTGTGGGCTGGACAATGGTACTCCGGGGTCAGTGCATATCTCAGGGAAGCTGAGCATGACCCAGGGGAACTGGCACAGGCTAGACAATGGAGCTTGCAGGGATTTGGGGTGGTGCACACAGCTCAGTACAGCTGGACATTCCTTAGGGGATTTGTTGGGCAGGGGCTTGGAGAGGGGTGGACAAAAGGGTTCCAACCTGGATGTTCTTGGTGCACTAGGCCTGGTGAATGTGGGCTGATAAATGCTCTTAGGAACTGTAATCCTCTTTAAGTTAATTTTTACCCAGATTTAAATATTTTTGTTTACCTTTATAGATAGAAGCAAATACTCTTCTCATTGCTCTTACTCACAGACTATTTTATCTATCTGTCTATCTGTCTGTCTATCTATCTATCTATCTATCTATCTATCTATCTATCTATCTCTGTGTGTGTGTTCATGTAACCCACAAAGCAATGTTGAGATATTGTATTGTTTCCACTTGAAGTGCTGTTCCACTGAACCAAGGGAAATAGTTATTGCAAGAGTAGATGCTATTTCCAAATCTAAAACTCATTTTTCATATGAATTTTTCAACTTTGAACAGTGTCAAGGAAGTTTAATTCTCACATGTCTTCTACCATGTAATAAACCTTCCTGCAACATAATATTGTGACAATTTTTTTGTTCAGATCAAAAAATGATATCTCTGCTTAGAGTCTTATTTTTTGTTTCTTAAAACTTAAAAAATAGAATATTTTAAAATATGATCATATTATTTCTCATTCTTCATTCATTCACAACACCAGATGCTGAAATGGTAACTCAAAAGGCATCCATTATCTCAGAAAGGACATCAGGATGAAGCAGAGGTTGGGAGCTTCTGAGGGTATCAGGAAGTTAGAAGTTAACCAGCACACTTATAGGCTAACAGTGGAAACATAAAGTCTGCAGCCTTCCCTACAGATGATCAGAGCCCTCAGACAGAAAAGAAGCCAGAGAGGCTTCACTAATTCAATAACATGGTCCAATGAACGTGAAGAGCCCCTGTGCTGACCAGATAGGTGTCTGGTCAGTTGTAGTTTATCTGACAAAGTGTTTGATAAAATCTGAGATAGGACCCAGGGAGATAACTTCAGCAGTCAAGTATGTGCTGTACATGCAGGAAGACTTAATTCAATCTCTAGTACCCGTGGTAAAGGGTGGATATGGTGGCCTAATTTTGCTATCTTAGCCTTGGAGAGGTAGAGATGGGCAGATCCCCAGGGTTTGCTGTCCATTTAGGTTTGCTGTATTGATGAATCCCAGGCCAATAGGAAACTGCCTTACCAAAAAGAGGTATGGTACAAATGAGTGACACCTATGATTGGCATGTGCCCTCACAGGCACGTGTGCCCGCACACGCGGGAACATGCACCCTCTCCACAGTTACAAAAATGAAAAACAAACAAGAAACTTAGATATCAGAGTGGCTTTAAATCAAAGCCATGTGCCTCCTCTCTTTCGTTATGTACCAAAGAAATGAACTCTTGTCAGACCCCATGTGGAACACTCAAGCAGGGTAGAGATTTGTAATTATTTTTGGGACAGTTTTGGCAAAAATTCAACCTTTGCTGAATCAGTCGAGCTACTTAAGGCAATGGAATAACCTTTTCAATTATTTGGCTGGATGGTTTCCTTTCCTGCTTCAATCAATTTGTTTGACCGTACATGCAGTAAATTCCCCAAATTCATGTTCACGCTACAACCTCCATGCAGTCTCTTGTCCCAGGATTACTAACGGCACATGAGTACATGATTCTTCAGCCATTTAGTGGGCATGGATGAGAATAAAAAAACAGAGATAACGATACATTTTCATGTATTGTTTATTTGCATATAATATTTTTCTTCTATCGTATAATTGAATATTTTTATTAGTATTTTTCTACTGGTGGTTTTTAATACAAATAATGACTTTTTTCTCAAAATCTATTTCTACTAAGTTGTCAGAACTTTCAACTAATAGCATAATGTTTAACAAAATTCTTTAAGGTTTCAGATTCTGAATCAGGTAATTCTGATTGTGATAATACAAGATCATCATTACAAGACAAGAGAAAACTCTTGGCACTCACTCATACATCAGGCTGCAAAGAGACATGTACAACATTTGTTGCACAGTGCTTACTAGAAAAGCAAATTAATGCTTCCAAGAAGTGTGCTATTATATTTGTTTCTGCAAATTTGAAGTAAAAATGTCAAAGATACCATAATGTATTTAGTGACATGTCCTCCATAATTCAACGAAACCAGCCCCTGATAATTATAAACACAAAAATAAGACATTTGGATGAGAAAAGATTCATGCTAAATTGGATGTGATTGTGAAATGTAAATCAATATATTAAATATTATTACTCGAGACCGGCTTCAGAAATGAAATTCAGTGCTGGGTCCACCATATAATCAATCTAAACTTCTGTGGAAACTTATCAGGGGTTACCGCAGGGCACAGGAGGAGAAAACAAATGAAAAGAGGAAGATGCATAGTCTGAAATTCTGGGTTTGAATTCTTCCATTAAAAATGCATTATTAGGACTGGAGAGATGGCTCAGTGATTAAGAGTGCCTATTGGTTTCTTAGAGTTCCCATGCCCCTTATGACCTCAGCTGACCCCTGAACTTACATATGTACATAATCATACAAAGGGACATATATGCACATATAATGAAAATATATGTGACATATATTGACATATAATGAAAATAAAATAAATATTTAAAAATATTATTGGGTCTTGAAAGATGGATCATCAGTTAAGAGCAATAGGACCTGGGTTCACTTCCCAATACCCACAGGGTGGTTCACAGCTATCTGTAACTCTCGTTCCAGGGCATTTGACATCCATTTCTGGCCTCCATAGACACTGTGTGCATGAGGCACACAGACATGTATGCAAGCAAAAGATCTCTACACATAAAATCAAATAAAAATAAACATTATTACTATATATAGCATTCAGAATAGTTCTACTATACTTTTTAAATTAATTAAAATATTGTCTTTACACTGAAGTTCTAGAATAACTGACTTCTTTTTAAATCTTGAGTAGAGAGTAAATTGGACTCATTTACTTCACTTAGAAAATTAGAAAAAAAATGGTACTACCTTTTAGTATTATTATGTTCATTATGTGCAAACCTCTTAATTCACTGCTGCAATAAAAAGTAAATGTTAGCATTATTTTATATATATACTATATTAAAGGGACAAATGCAAAAGCTTGCTTGATTTGTAAAAATCAGGATCAGACCGTTAATTATGGTAGCCAGTGTGCTTGAGATAAGCAAATACAGAGGACAAGATTTGTTCTGGATCATGGTTTTAGAAATTTTCATTCATTGCTTGATAGTGACATTGTTTTTAGGTTGGTGCCAAGGAAGAAATACGATAGAATAAGGGCATGACTTAAAAACACTACCCAGCTCCTGAAAGCCAGGAAACAGAAACATTAGATGACTAAGATCCAAGGGATAACATGTACCCTCAAAGCATGTCTCCAGTGACCCACATCTAAACACCTCTGGTAGTCCATAGCCATGAATGCAGTGAATCAATCCATTGAAGGATAATAGAAGTTAAGACCTTAGTTATCTCATACTTTTAAAATACTGCCAAAATATGGAGAAGAAGCTTTTAACACACAAGCCTTTGGAGGAATAATTCATGAGTAGCTGGTACTTTGCTGGGAAGTTCATATCCTACAGCAGATAGTAGGACTAAAAACAAGAGATAAATTCTTGTTGGTTGACAAAAAAAGAAAAAAAAAGGAAAAAGAAATCATATGAACCTTATACTGGAGAAGCCTTTGAATTAGGTGGCATATAAAACTGAGATCAGGACTTTCCATGATTATTTAATGTTTCTCTGATTGTGTCCACAGACAACTTTTCAAATGAGTTCACATCTTGCCATTCCTTTACCTCCCTTCCATTGCGTGTTGCTTTAGAAAGAATGTTCATTTTGCCCATCAATTCACAAAATCATTCTTACCAGTATCAATTATTAATTTCACATCACCCAACCCTGTTGACACATGTCCTCCACATTTCTGAGCTCTTTGCAGCATGGGATGCACTGATCATTTCTTGATTTTAAGACTCTACTTTTGTGTCCTGTGAGATGACATTTTTAGGATTTTGGTTTTTTCTGTGTTATTCGTCTATCTAGCTTTGAAATGTTGACATTCATCATGGCTAGTTCTGAGCCTTCTGTTCTTTATCCATTTTATATCCAGCCCCACTGACTTTAAGTATTGCATATATACTGAAAAACCTCAGTTACTCCAAATGACCTGTATGATATCTTTAGGCAGATGCCAATTTGACATTCTTGGTTTTTGCCCTTTCACCAAATCTGCTTTTATTCTACCTTATCCATTATAGTAAAACATATTATCATCAGATTGCTCAAATGAGAATTTAGGAATTATTCTTTCTTTCTTTCTTTCTTTCTTTCTTTCTTTCTTTCTTTCTTTCTTTCTTTCTTTCTTTTCATTTGATATGTTATTTTAAAAGTATTTCTATGCATCTATCTATGTATCTATGTATCTATGTATCTATGTATCTATGTATCTATGTATCTATGTATCTATCTATCTATCTATCTATCTATCTATCTATCTATCTATCTATCTATCAAGTATTTCATGTATTTGCTGTGTATATGTGTGCTTGTGTAAGTCTGTATGCACCACATGTATGCAGGAACTCTTTAGAAGCCAGAAAAGCATATCATATATCCTGGAACTCTAGTTACAGGTTCTGTGAGTCACTATGTGGGTGTTGGGAGTTGAATCCAGGTCCTCTGCAAGAACAATATGTGGTCTTAACCACTGAACCAACTTTCCAGTCCCAATCATTATTGATTTTGTCTACTTATTTACTCATAAATTAGAAATGCCTAAATTGCCTCATCAAAGCAAAATAAAAACAGTACTACTTCTCAAAGAATAAGAAAAATGTCCTATAATTTTTCATTTTCCTGTCTCTAGTGCCACCTGACTCTCAATCCCTCTGCAGCTCATATGAACTTTATATGCTGATCTTCTTCTTCCTATACAGCTTCCTTTGTGTCTATTGGACACTATAGTATGCCAGAATGATGGTTCTTGATTGCACATGAGTATTTAAATAAAAGAATGCAAATTAAAATTGCACTTAAAGTCTATGCATTGTAAGTGATATTATTAAAATACCAAAGTTTTATAACCTACCCTGTTGCCTGAACTGTGAAGAAACAGGCACTCAAATGTACCTACTGGTGTGCAAGGCAATGCTGGCATTAGAGAGGATTTGGCAGCATATATTTAAATTACAAATGAACTTACCACTTGACCGAGCAATTCCACTTCTGGGAATTTATCCTACAAATATGACAGTGTACGTGCAAAATGAAGAATATAAAAGATTACTCATCCCAGCAGGGTTTGTAAAAACGGGAGTCTGGAAATTACCTATGTTCTTTTCAGTGTGTCTGGAAATTGCCCAGTAATAGGAGATTGTTTAAGATCAACTGTGCATCTGCATAATAGAGCATTGCATCAGTAGGGAAGGGTGGAGAAGACTTGGATGCAACAGATTGAGGAAGATATCCAGGATAGATCATTAAATAAAAACAGCAAGATGTGCTGAGTGGATATGGTATGACACTGTTCACAAAAATCTGGCGTGCTGGTCTATGTCTATAATTCTAACCCCCAAGAGGTGAGGCAGAAAATTCTCTAGTCTATTTCAGCCTGGGTTGTAATGTAATACTATCTCCAAAAATAAAAACAAGCAAAAGCAAATATTGCCAGGTGATGTAGATCAGTTCTTGCCTAGAGTGAATAATGCCCAGGGTTTGATGTTTAGTACAACCAACAAAACATTTGTTACAAGTCTGTAGACTTGTATTTACTTATATAAACTTGGAAAGGATTATACAGACAGCTTAATAATCACCTCTGGTAGGTGGGTAGTTATAATGGGTAGGATGCATAAGAGTAGAGACGAAGCAAAGCCTCTCATTAAATGATGAATTGGTGGCTTTTATTTATCAACTATGTAAACCTCTTCTTTAGTTAAAAATAAGATAAAATAAAAATTACGTGTGCATGCAATGAGAGACTCCTAGTCTAATTTAAAATCCTTTTCTCTTTCATGTGTGTGTGTGTGTGTGTGTGTGTTGTGTTGTGTTGTGTTTAGACATGTTTAGGGGTGCACACATTTTTTGTGTTAGTGTTTATATATCTTTATATTTGCATGCCTGTTAGCATATATAGAAAAACATTATCAGGGGCATCATTGCTGCCTCTTTTGTTCCCAAATATCCAGCAAGGATTTCCACATGCAAATCTTTTGTGTGAATGGATGTTTTGTGGAAAGATGAATTGGGGGGAGACAATGTGGGGAGAACTGTGGTTCTGTTTCCCTGGTGGGAAGTCTAGCTAACACAGGTGGGTCAATGAGACAATCAGAAACAACTAATTTGGGTGAAGTGTGGTTGTAAACCACAGATATGTATATACCCTGTGAATGTACAGAACTCTCCAATATAGAGTAGAATGGGCTTTAAACAATTTTTTAAAAACAGATTTTTAAGTGGTAACTTGTCCCCAGTTAAGAAGAAGCTTACAAAATTCTGGTGTACAGTATAATTCCCTAGCATCTACACCTTAAACAGCTATTTATTTTTAAAGCAGTGGGTTTGCTGTGACATTTTCAGACATGAATACCATGTACTTTGCTCATGTTCACCACCATCTTCCCTTCTTGTTTCTCCCTCTCACATCCAACTGGTTTCCTTCATCAACCCAAATATGTGCTATCCCCTTTCTGAGTCTAGCTTCTTTCACTTATTGTGATGATCATCATTCTATTCATTGCCTGTAAATGCCTTGACTTTCATCTTCGTTTACTTCATTGTGCATTTAAACCATATTTTCTTTATCTGCTCCTCTCTTGATGGACACCTATGCTAATTCTGTATCTGGGCCATTGTGAACTGTGGCCCCGTGAAAGAAATGTGCAGTGCTATCTGTAGTATGTCGACTTATATTCCTCCTTGAGGCACACACCTAGGAAGAGTACAGCTGTCTCATCTGAGGGTTCTAGGTTTAGCTTCTTTAGGGAACCTTCAAACAGATTTCATAGAGGTTACACTAATTTCTACTTCCTCTAACTGAATAAAAGCATCCCAGCCAGTCCCACCCTGCATTCTAATAGCACTTGCTATTTTTTCTTGTTATGAAGGCCATTCTCTTCTGTGGTCAGATGGAATCACAACGATGGTTTGATTTGTATTTCTTTGATGGCTTGTGACAGTGAACATTTTTCACCCATATAACAATCCTTTGCATTTCTTCTTTTGTAAATTTCTATTCAAGTCATATGATTGTTTATTGATTGATTAGGTTTTCTCACCTAATTTTTAAATACAGATTTGACATAGAAACAAATAGTATGGAGCTTAACAAACACTTGTTGAATATTAGACATAGGAAAGAAAAAAAGATATAACTTAACTAAATTAGTATGAAACACACTATAATTCTGAAACCCTGAACGGCATTCATTAAAAATATGTTAAGATCAAGCTATTCATAGTTGTAATCAATTAGAGTAATTAAGGTATCTGTCCATAGTTAAAATCAATTAGCATAATTAACTTTTCTTCCCTTATTTAACTCCCAAGACACAAACTAGTCGTTATTCAAATGACACTGCTAAATCTAAAAGTGGTTTGTTATCTAAAAAAACACATTCATTTGCATATCTCTATATTGGTAGCTTTAAAACATTGAGTTATTAAAATTTGAAGTGTCTCTAAATAACAGACTAGTATATTTTTTGAGAAATAGATTGGAAAGTTTATTATCAAAATTTGATATCTGCAAGCCAACCATCTTATAACCTTATAACCTTCATGATGTTTTTGCTCCAAAGATCTCATATATTTACATATTGTGATTGAAACTGTATGAGAAACTTACTGCAAAGGAAAAGGGATGTTCTCCACTTAGCAAAAATGTTTTCTTCTCAAACACTGAACACATTAATCTGGTTCACAAACATACCACTCATATTGAATATTCTTTTTTTCTCAAATACTTTAATTTTTATTTGCTTTATATTCCAATCACTGTTCCCTCCTTCCTCACCTCCTAGTCCTACCCTTACAAATTCCCTGATTGCCCCCTTGCCTTCTCCCCAGAGAAGGAAGAGCTCCCCTTGGGTACCATACACCCTGGGACATCTTGTTAGGGGATCCATATGAAGACCTAGCTGCACCTTAGATACAAATATATGTATGTATGTTGTGGAGTAACATACCCCACCTTCAGCATGCTCCCTGGTTGGTGGCCCAATTTTTGTAAGCCCCCATGGGCCCAGGTTAGTTGACTCTGTAGGTCTTGTTAACACTGTCTCTTTCTGTCTGTTTCTCTGTCTCTGTTTCTGCTGCCTCTCTCCTTCTCCCTCCCCCTCTCCTTCTCATTCCCCCTCCACCTCTCTCTCTTTGTGTATGATGTGTAGTTTATGATTGTGTAGGGAGATTACATACACAATAAAGCATACATGTGAAAGTCAGAAGATAGCCTTGAGTGTTGGTGCTCACTTTTCACTTTGCTAGAAACAGTTCACAGCCACAGTGTATATTAGCCAGCTGGTCTGCAAGCTTCAGGCAGTTCTAAAGTCTCAGTTTCCCATCTTGCCATAGAAGCATTGAGCCCTACCATGCCACCCAGCTTTGCATGAGTTTCGAGGATTAGAACTTAAGTCCTCACTCTTTGGTCACAAGTGCTTTACTACTGAGCCGTTGCCCTAGCTCATGCTGAATTTAATTTGCAATATTAACAACCGTGTAGTACGAAATTCTAGCAGCATCTTGGTTTAATATGGTGTTTAAAGATTTTCTTCTCATGACAAGGTGGTTATCTTTTTAAGTATTTTTTTTATGAACATGGTTCTTTCAGAGATGTAGTCTATAAATCTATAAATCGGTCATATGGGCTGGGTAGTTTGGATGTGACCATTTTTTAAATCTCTCTCTCTCTCTCTCTCTCTCTCCTTCTCTCTCTCTCTCTCTCTCTCAAATCAACCTTTTTATCTGTCTACCTATCCATCCATTAAATTATGTACTTATTTGAAAGGTATCTTTCAAAGCAATGAGTTTAGTTTTAGCATTTTAATACACACATATTACTCTATGCTCACTAAGAAATGATTCAACCTCAAGAAGGAAGATGGACTAGAGAATCTCTTTAGGTTCATCCATCCAATACTTTTTGTGACTGTAAAAGGTCTGTTATTATTTATAATTCTGTTAAGGGAAAAAACAATAAAATAAAACAAGATAAAACTTTTTTCCTGATATTTTGAACTGAGAGCTATTTACAATAGAACATAGAAGCAGAAGGAACACAGACAACCTGGGACTTTCAGATCCAGCTCTGTGAAAGATCATTTTATAAGGGAACACATGATTTTAAAGTCTCTTTAATCCCCAAATCAACACTGCTCCCAGCAGTCATAAAATGATGTTAGGATTGTTCAGTGCTCATATTAAGGGCTGAGGCCAGGAAGGGCAAAGATCATCACACTACACCCCAGGGAACTAGTGCGGCCACTGGACACATGCCAGGAATCCTAGGGAAAGAGACATCAAGTATTATTTTATAGATTTTCTAATGCTGACTTCGATGATCTTGTTGAGCCGCTCCCTAATTTCAAAGAGAAGACCTACAACCTCACCCCATGAATATACACAGAGGGCCACAAGAATTAAATAAGCAATGCTATTTGCTCAAATATTTATCATATAGCTCAGGGATTGCTGCATATGCCACCATGGGGATTTTAACCAACTCTCAAAGATATTTCTTATGCTCTGCTAATAAAACAGTTCATGTATGTATATTGTAATTATTTCCATATGGTTCTCACTTAGACAGAGCTTGAGAAAAGGAGGTCAACATTCAGCAAACTTCCACAATGCCCCAGCATTGATGAAAGCACTGTCCATATTCAAACCCAAAGCAGGATCAAAACAACAGCACACATTTTATAAGATGTTGGTACATAGCTTTTCTTACACTTGCACATCCCGTTAACATTATAATTTTTTTTCTGGCTGTCACCTAGGTAGAAGGATGATTTTATTTACAGGAAATAAAACATGCAAAAGTCTTTTAAATGAAATCTTACTGCTTATAGGTGGGTCTTTCTCCTACAGCCATGGATACTTATGAAAGTATTACCTGTAAGGAAAAATAAAGAGAGAACTTGGGATGAATTCTTTTGGCCAGACATCTGGAGATGGAACCTTATTCAGATGACTATGAATTGTGGCTCTAATCTCAAAACAAACCCTGCTCTGAGAGTATTGACTAAGGCTTCAGCAATTAACTTGCAGTGTAGAAAATCTCCCTGAGTTAGTGAATAGAAATGATTAGAGTTGTATTTAGAAAGAGGTCACATATTTTGATTTCATTTTATATTTTATTGGTTATTTTATTTATTTATATTTCAAATGTTATCCTCATTCCCAGTTTTCCCTCTGAAACCTCCCTATCTCCTCCTCGCCCCTGCTTCTATGAGGAAGCTCCTCCACCCACCCATTCCTGCCTCACCGCCCTAACATTCCCCTACATTGGTGCATTGAGCCTTCACAGGACCAAGGGCCTCCCATCCCAGATAAGGCCATCCTCTTCCACATAAGTAGTTGGATCCATGGGTCCTTTCACGTATACTCTTTGGTTGGTTGTTTAGTCCCTGGGAGTTCTGGGGAGTCTGGTTGGTTGATATTGTTGTTTCTCCTATGAGGTTACAAACCCCTTCAGCTCCTTCAGTCCTTCTTCTAACTTCCAGTGGGGTCCCTGTGCTCAGTCCAATGGTTGGCTGTGAGCATCTGCATTTGTATTGGTCAGGCTCTGGCAAAATTTATCAGAGGACAGTTGTACCAGGGTTCTATCAGCAAGCTCTTCTTGGCATGAGCCATAGTATCTTTGATGTATGCAGATGGGATTGATCCTTAGGTGGGGTAGTTTCTGGGTGGCCTTTTCTTCAGTCTCTGCTACACTCTTTGTCCCTGCATTTCCTTTAGACAAGGACAATTCTGGGTTAAACTTTTTTTAGATGTGTTGGTGGCCCCATCCCTCATGGGGGGGGGGTTCCTAACCTCTGAATATAGTCTCTACAGTTCTCTCTCCTCTTTTTTTGGGTATTTCAGCTAATGTCATCCTTGTTGGGTCCTGGGATCCTCTTGATTTCCAGGCATCTGGGACTTTCTAGTGGCTACCCCCAGTTTCCCATCACACACTGCTACAAACCTTAGTTCAATTTCCAGAACCTCTGTACTTCTCCCTTGTTTCCTCCCATACCTGATCCTTCCCCCTCTTCCCACTCCCTCTCCCTCCTAGGTCCCTCCCTTCCTATAGCTCCTGTGATTATTTTGATACCTCTTCTTGTTGGAGTTCACACTAGCCCCACGTTGGGGGCGGCCAAAATAATGTTGCAGCCCAGGCAAAATGTTGAGGCCCGGGCTGACCCTCGTTTGGGTGGCCACTGTATCCCGGCCCAAGCTGTCGCTCTGGTCTTCGGGTCGGGGTTCAGCAAGAGCGAGGGTGAGGGCAGACTCGAAGAATGGAGACCAGACAGGGTGTGATTCAATCCCATTTATTCTTCAGTCTCTCTTCCTCTAAGTGTCTCCTTCTCTGTCTCCTCTGTCTGCTGTGTCTGATTCTGTCCGGAGCCAAGTGTCTTCTACCTAATATCTGATGTGTCTGATTCTCTGATCTCAGTCTGATATCTGGTTCTGTCTTCTATAGTCTTACTTCTAAGCCACGCCTCTAAGTTACACCTTTAATCATGCCCTTAGGTCTTGTCTCTAACTCTGATCTCTATACTTCTAAGTCATTCTCTTAAGTCACACACCTTTAATCTCACACACCTTTAATCTCAAGGTATCTAAACCAAGATTATCGGAGTGTGCTCAGCTGTTGTAGGCTATTGTAATACAAATCTCATGTCAGGGTATATGGCTCAAGATGGCTGCAAAGCTGATAGCTGCTTTCTGCTAAAAGTCGGCCCCCAACATCTTCTAAGTAGGACTAAGTAGTATCCACACTTCAGTCTTCCTTCTTCTTAAACTTTATATGGTCTATGAGTTGTATTGTGGGTATTCTGACCTTTTTTCCTCATATCCACTATCAGTGGGTAAATATCATGTGTGTTATTTTGAGACTGGTTACCTCACTCAGGATGATATTTTCAAGTTCCATCCATTTGCCTGTGAATTTCAAGAAGTTGTTGTTTTTAATAGCTGAGTAGTACTCCATTGTGTAAATGTGCCATAGTTTCAGTATCCATTCCTTTGTTGAAAGACATCTGGGTTGTTTCCAGCTTCTGGCTATTTTAAATAAGGCTGCTATGAACATAGTGGAGCATGTGCCCTTGTTATATGCTGGGGCATCTTTTGGGTATATGCCCAGGAGTATTAAGTATAGCTGGGTACTCAGGTAGTACTATGTCCAATTTTCTGAGGAACTGCAATCCCACCAACAATGGAGGATTGTTACTCTTTCCCCACATCCTTGCCAATATCTGCTGTCACCTGAGTTTTTGATCTTATCCATTCTGATTCCTGTGAGGTAAAATCTCAGGGTCATTTTGATTTGCATTTCTCTGATGACTATGGCTGTTAAACATTTCTTTAGGTGCTTCTCAACCATTCAAGATTCCTCAGTTGAAAATTCTTTGTTTAGCTCTGTACCCCATTTTTAATAGGGCTATTTGGTTCTTTGGTGTCTAACTTCTTGAGTTCTTTATATATATTGGATATTAGCCCTCTATCAGATTAGGTTAGTAAAGATTTTTTTCTAATCTGTAGGTTTCATTTTGTCCTGTTGATGGTGTCTTTTGCCCTACAGAAACTTTGCAATTTTATTAGATCCCATTTGTCTATATTTGATCTTAGAGCCTAAGCCATTGGTGTTCTGTTCATGAAAATTTCCATTGTGTTGATGTGTTTGAGGCTCTCACATCTTCTCTTCTATTAGTTTCAGTGTTTCTGGTTTTATGTGCAGGTCCTGATCCACTTGGACTTGAGCTTCGTAAAAGGAGATAAGAATGGATAGCTTTGCATTCTTCTGCCTGCCAACTGCCACTTGAGTCAGTACCATTTGTTGAATATGCTATCTTTTTTCCACTGGATGGTTTTGGCTTTTTTGTTGAAGATCAGGTGACCATAGGTGTGTTTTTATTTCTGGGTCTTCAAGTATATTCCATTGATCTACCTGTTTTTCTCTGCACCAATACCATACAGTGGTTTTTTTTTTTCTTTTTCTTATCACTATTGCTCTAATTGCTCTGTAGTACAGTTTGAGGTCAGGGATGGTGATTCTTCCAGAAGTTCTCTTATTGTTGAGAATAGTTTTCACTATCCTGGGGTTTTCCTTATTCCAGATGAATTTGAGAATTGCTCTTTTTATCTCTGTGAAGAATTGAGTTGGAATTTTGATGAGGATTGCATTGAACCTGTAGATTGCTTTTGGTAAGATGCCCACGTTTACTATGTTAATCCTGCCAATCCATGAGAATGGGAGATCTTTCCATATTGTGAGGTCTTCTTCAATTTATTTCTTCAGAGACATGAAGTTCTTATTGTACAGATCTTTCACTTGCTTGGTTAGAGTCACACTAAGGTAATATTCAACAAGTTTTATGCACAAAACATAGATTATATCTGTTTAGCCTGTGTAAATTTTGTAATCCAGTAGAGATTAGTTGAATGGCCTCGAAAGTTGTTATGATAATGGATATTGAATTTACTGAGTAGAGTTTTGAATTTATTAACACAAGTTGCATTACTTTTCAATTCATTAATTCATCCTGGTAAAGAAATAAGATGAATCTGTTCATATTTCACTCATTCATTTATTCATATGCTATATATTGAGTGCATAGTCTATTCCAAGACTCTACTAGGTAGTGGGACTATGGCAATAAACAAAATAAAGTTTCAGATTCACAATGATTTTATTAGGGAGAAGAGAATTAATGAGCATGTAACATGTTTTCATAGAACATCCGTAGTATGGAGAAGAGCACAGCAGGACTGAAGGGAACCACTGGGAAACAGGAGGTGAGGTCATCAAAGACTGAGGGATTAATCTGAGAAAAGGAATCACTGAGGGAAGAGAGTAAGCCAAGGACATTCCAAAAATCTCTAAGATGCATAAAAATAAGGAAGAAGTACAATGGCTTTGATACAGAGATAAGTTTGCTTGGTTTGAGGATATTTATAGAATGTCTGTGTTGCCAGAGAGAACTTAGCAAGCAAAGCAAGAGAAGGCAGAAGACTTTATTGCATAAACAGGATCCAAACTCTCAAGAATCTCTGTAACTCTGATAAGAATTTGCATTCTAAGTGGAACAGGACTCATAAGCTTCCAAGGATGATAAGATAAAGACCACAAATTTCTTTGTCTGTTTTGTGGAAAGTATTTCATAATGGAGAACAGTTGTTTAGGGAGCCCTAGGAGAAGCTTGCTGCTTTTTATTGATACCTGTTATTGATGATGATGGTTGTTTCATACTTTGACAATAGAGGAGAGGTCTAATTCTGCATAAATTTAGATACATCTTAGAACCAGGAATGACAACATTGTTTTTGCTGGACTGGACAGCTGGAAGGAGAGTGAAGAATCATGAATTGTTGGAAGGCTGTGGTTTGAGCCTCTGACCAATGTTAATTATTCATCATCTTCTTAAGTACTTATTACATGCAGACTTGTGCTACACATTGTATTAGGTGGTTGAGGTATTTCAGTAAAAACAAAGATTCCCTAGAAGAAAAGGCAATAAAACAAACATGAATCAATTTTAAAATATGTTAGAGAGTCATAAGAATTGTGGGCAAATGAATAAAAGAGATATTAAGGAGACTAGACCACAAATAAGTTTAATTAAAAATAATTAAAACTATGTCTAGTAGGAAGATTCACTGAGGATGTGAAATATGAACCCTTAATGAGGCCACATTTCTGTGTTCCCATTAGGATTAAGAGGAATGGTCAGAAATTGAGCCAGAGAGGAGATACCTTGGAGCTTGATTGTATCATGGAGAATTTTTGGAGAATTTAAGATTCTCAATGAACTAGGACTTCAATTCAGGATTTTGAACATAAGTGTAACATGGCAGGATTGATGCCTGAAGCCTCATTCTGGTTGTGTGACTGCATTTCAGGGTAGCAAATATAAGTAGGGAGCTTCTTTGGAGGCAGTGTATCAATACAGATAAAAACCAGCAGTGGCTTGGGGGAGAAGCACATCAACACAAGTGTCAAACTACCTGATTTTCTATATATTTAAAAGGAAAAATGTTTGATTTCGAGAGAAGTGAGGGGTAATTCACCTGGAAATATGGTCTGGAAATCCAAATGACACAGTTGCAGTTGACTGGCTGCCATCAGTGATGTTAAACAAAGCCCTCCGGCTGTGACAGGGTTTAGTTTGGATACTTTGGACTTAATACAAGCCATGTACATTACGGGGATAAAAATCCGACTCATAGGAGGATATTTCAATGTAGAGCTCTGGAGAAATTTTTGAGCAGGTAATGTTGACTTTAAGTTATATATATATATATATATATATATATATTACTGTAGGCTGGGGATGAGGTAACCTAAGGAATGAATGGAGATGGATAAGAGGTCAAACACTGAGCTCTTGAACACCCAGCATGAGGAGTAGGGAAAGACAAAGGGGAAGCTGAGATCAGAGAAGAACCAACATGGAGGTCATCTAACAGGATTATTCTAAGAAAGCAGTGATCCACCATAGTCACCACTGCTGACAGCTGTGGAACAATGGAGAACTGATCTCCTACTGTAATAACCAAAAGTGTTTGGGTAGTGGTTCTTGAGAGCAGCTTTAGAGAAGTAGGTATGTGGAGTTTTGGCATGAACAGTGCAGAAAGGAAGAGGGTACTCCCAGGTGAGGAAAGCAGTTGGCTGGACTAGAAAGATCAACCCAAATGATCACATCTGCTGTGATCAACTTTCCTTCTGGGCTACATCCAGCCAAGTTCTGAGACAAATCTAAAGGAATGCTGAATTATTTATTTTCTCAGTGATTAGCAGTTAATCATTTCATTAAAATATTTATTGTCATATTCAGAATCAATTTTAGACTTGCCTGTTCAAGCCTTCTGAAAATTCATCTTGCCAAAAGAAATATGAATCCCTTGTAGGGGTTTTTATAGCTCAGAGATGAAGAATTCCTTTCCTTTTATTGAATTATTTGTGTTGCTGAGTCTGGCTGTGTTCTGAATCTTGTATTGTAATAAGTTAATATTTATATTGTAGTGCAAACCTGATAATGCAGCACATGGCATTGAGTTAACCATAAAAAGAATTAGATTTTATATATACCTGCCCCAAAGAAAGAGAAATATTGTGATTATCAAACAATTTGTAAATAACAATACATTGCTCTTGTGATGTCTATTGAATTGTTATTTTATATTTAGCTATTGTTTTGTTGATATTTTTTGCTTCAAGCTGGGTCATAAATTCTTGGAGGTAGAGGATATGTCATGTATATTTCTTACAGAAAACTGGTAAGTGTATTAGATTTCTCGACTTTTCTGTTGAATAATTGAGTGAATATTGTCAGTTCTTTAAAATTTAATGCTTATTTTTTTATAGTTCTAAAGATTAAACTCAGCTTCTCATGCATATTTGGGAAATACTCTCCCACTGAGCTTTACCTAGCCTTACTGTGTCATTTAAAAGCTGGGCTAGATTGTGCTCTTTCTAGCAGGATACAAATAGAATTCCTTCTAGTTTGTATCTTAGTTATTCTTTGTACCAATCCTTTCTGAGAATAAACCAATACATTTTAGGGTGTCCCACATCACCTGTACATGGTCTTATTAATTCTTTGATCATTAAAGTAAAAATAGCTCATTGGATGATAACGGATTTCTTTTAGCCTCTTATAATACAGAATTATGGCTGAATTTAATATTTTATTTTTAAATAAATCTTCTTGACTCTTATGAGTCTTATGAATTGTTGATTGGGATGTATTTTGACTTCTAAATTATTGATGTCACTGTAAGCTTCTCTGCTAGTTTATAATAGATGTTTTTATGTGCCCAAAATAGTCATTAACAATCTCCTCCAATATGTGCAATTTAATTGATAGACTTATAATTTCATGTAGGCCTTATAACAAAATTGGACATTTTTTACATAATAATAATCATGTAAAAATAACTATTTTGAAGCATTTCTCTAAACAGAAGTGATTAGGTATTATGAGCTACTGTGAAGGACACATCTTAGTTAACACTTAGACATGTGCCTTCTATGTGGTATTTCAGTTGACGAGCCTCATATTAAACTCCTTGGCTGAGCAAATCTGCCTTTACTTCTAGCATAAAGCTGTCATAATACTTCTTAAAGTCCCTTCCCCCAAGGCAGACAAACTTCCCGTTTCTTAAAAGTCCAATAAAACTTGGAAAGCAAATTAACATAAGCAAAATTTTAACTTTTGCAAATTTTAGTAGTAGAAACTTAAGGCCATAAATTCCTGCTACAGAACTGAAGCAGTAAAAGGGCTCCCTGGGCCTGATATTTTACAGCTTGTCATTTACATGGTAGTTATTCCTGAGCTCTGCCAAATGTCTTTTGATTACACGCCCCTCCTCCCTTTCCTCTGGTGAATGGTAGATTAGAGTTTGTGCTTGAAAGTTTAATGATATTTATAGTTAGGTGTCATGGTGATAAGATTTTGCAATCAAGTCTCTTTTGCCACTCCCCCCTCCCACTTCAACTTATTTTCCAGTTTATTGATTCTGCCACAGAATAAGACCCTTAGGAAGCCTAACACAACTGCTATTCTGGTGTAGGCACACCCCCACAGTCAAGTGTCATTGTGTACCTACTGTAAGCCAGGTGCTTTGCAATTTACTGGAGATTTAAAATAAGGCAAGAAAGTTCTTTCCTCAACAGAACTTTTGAAATTTGTTATTATTATTATTATTATTATTATTATTATTATTATTAATCATTATTATTTGATGGCACTTAGCTTCTTCTCTTTCAAGTACTCTATGGAGGTTTGGTGATTTCACACTAAATATTATAGAGATAGGTCTAACGATACACAGATAGGTTTTGAGTTTCATGTGCTAAATCAGAAGCCCATAGAAACTGTGGTCAATCCTGAGTGCTGTTATGTTTGAACTATAAAAAGTTACTGTCCAGACTGTCACTTTTGGCTCATGTCTGGAATGTAACATTTAGTCAAAATGTGAGCATAGGTGTTTTGTGTTTGTTTCTGTAGAACTGCAAGTATAAGAAATAGTGTAAAATCAGGAAATGGCACAAGCTAACCAGACTCTTAAAAATCACAGGAAATATATCACCTCCCTCTTTCATCCTCCCTCCTCCTCTTCAAACTCTTTCTCCTCCTCTTCCTTTTTTCCTATTTCTCCTCCTCCTCTTCCTCTTCTTACTTCTTCATCCATTTGCCACTGATGAATTTTTCTGAGTGTTATTTCCATATACCCCATATACCCTCCTCCATCCCTAAATGTGTGGTATTACCTGCATAGTTTTGAGTGGAATTGGAAACTTTTAGAAACTTTGGCCATGTTATTACAGAACCACTATATTACTCACTTTCACATAGCTTATATTTTGTATATCTTCAGGAGAGATCATGAATGGAGACAACATGATTGGACATTGAAACAAAAATTTTAGCTCCATCACTGAATTCTATGGATGGTTTTTACATGTTTAGAAGACCCAAATAAGAAACCTGAATTACTATGAAAGTATCACTCTGGGCAAAAGCAGAAAAATTACACATTTGTAGATCCGATCCCAAATTAAAGTGATCATTGGATGTGAATCCTGAATGATCTTTCTGGTGTCATGGCCTTGAACTTGAGCCACTTATAGTCAGGTGCTGATAGTGAGTTGTTGTATTTGTATTTCAGTAGTTAGCAGCTAAATGCCAATATTTCTCAGGTGCCTCTATTATTGTCTGGGATCCCATTTGAAATTATATTTCTCCACTGCATTGCAGAATGAGCCCCAAAGCCTCTCTTTGAACAGCTCATTTTAAAAATTGGATCAACAAACTCATTTCCATGTCTTAAGAAAAGACCATGCACTAGAAACTGGTGAACTTAAGTGCAGAATATGTAGTGAATAGAAATAGTTTTAAAGAGAGAAAGTTTAAACTTGCAACATTTTAGATAATTAATTCCACACTTTTTCTGGTGTAAAAGGGATGAAATTATTAGGTAGATATTTTTATTTTCTAACATTGTAACATTGCTATAAGAATATTGTCAAAAATACATTTCCTAAAACTTTAAAATTGCAATTATTATCACATGACCAAAATCATATTTCCCATTAAATTTTTATTTTTCTGTATTCTATTTCCTATTGTTCAGTACTTAATTTATTGTTTAGTTCATTGTTGTGGCTAATATTGCCTAGAACTCTCTAGGCAGGAAATGAGTCACTGTGGAGTGCTTGTGGAGCATCTATATGTTATCCCCTTCCATATATGACTCAGGCAACATTTTGAAAGAGGACAGAGGCCAGTTGCAAAGTTGAGGATACCTGCTATGAAACAGCACCTTAGGGGCCTGAAAGGGATGTGCACCGATTATTAACTCACAGAAACTGTGCTCACCTACATAAGACCTACACAACATCAAACCCATCAAACTCCAGAGTGGGTAGGGTAGAGGCTTATAAAGTTTTTTTCTTAACTGAGCTTTGTAGTTGGAATCTGCTCTGTAGAGTAGGGAGTCAGTTTTCTTCAAGGAAATGCTCCTTTGTAAGTGTCCATGCTTCTGTAGATGACTGTAAACCCATGTACATATTGACAGTGTTGACGACTCAGTGGATTATCACTACAAAAAGAAGACATGTAGTTGGAAGCAGGTCATATGGAAAGTGTGTCTAGGATGTCTGGAAAAAGATTGGGGGTAGGTTCTATGATCAAACTACATTGCATACATATATGAAATTCTCAAAAAGGATATAAATAAGTAAGTGTTCAATGCTTCACATCCATTGCAGATAATTGGATTGCTAGTTTGTCCAATGCTGATATAACATTGGAGGTTCTAGAGAAAGGTGTTGGATATTTGTCTTCTAGTTATATTCTCCATTCTTCCCCAAAGAAGCCTCTGTTATCTTCTGCTCCAGGTTCATTTAAAGAACCTGCCTCAATATAAAAAGCAGAAAGTAATTTAGGGAGACACATGATATCAAATTCATGTATGGACTCACAGGTGCATGAGCACCTACACAAACATGTACACCCACACAAACCTGTACATCCACATGCATGCAAACATGTGTATTAGCTGCAAGCTTACCACACACGCACACACACACATACATATGCAAAAAAATTCAGTCAATGTGTATTTATCTTCTAACTTCTCTGAAGGGAAAATGTTTCGCTGAAACAGGCTCTTGTGATGTTTTGCTGAAGCAAAACCCATAGGAGGGCAGGTGATGTTTGGAAAGAGTATAAGTAGGACCCAACAGATAGTGACTGGGTATTTGAATAGCTGGCTAGGTAATGATTTGTTGTTCTCAAATCTTCCCTGATCTTCATTTTGTTGAGAGAGACAAGGCAGGAAACTGCTCCTGGCTTTGTAGCTGGTTCTGGTGGCTCCCACTGATTTGTGCCAATTTGGCAGAGGCCTGACTCTCTCTGCTAGATCATGCCACCATTGCTGATCCATATTTAGGGACACTCTTTGAACTGGATTGCTGGTATCCTGAAGATGGAGATTGGAATCGCCCCCAAAGAACTGCTTCTAAAGAGGTCCACACCCCCTTTTCCTATTTACCAACTTTTATTCTCTACCTTTGGATGGTGGGTTAGAAAGGAGGATTGAAATGTTTCAGAATGCTTATTAAAGTAGGTTTTGGAAAAATCTAAGCCTACAGTTCTCCCCATGTGGAACAGGGTTATGTCTCAGCAGAAAGTCATAGCTCTTCAGAATTGGGCACTTTGGAACTTTCTCTTGCAGGTTTTTAACCAACCTTTTAGTACCTTTATCTCTTGTGGCTATCTGTGTTAACAGCAGGAAGTTCTGAACTGTTTGTGGGGGTTTCTTATACACCACCCACACATTTGTGAAGCAGGGTCACTTTAGTAAACTATTTCTATGCTCCTAATATTAATCACCATCAATTTTCTGTTAGGACCAAGAATAAAGCAGATTATTTTGGTGAAAGACTTTTGGAAAAATTGTGGGTGGAGAAGCCATTTAAAATAAAATGTGGAAGCAGCAGACACCTCAGATACTGAGGTTTCTTGGACAACCATGGGCTTTCCAGAGTTTTGTGTCCCTGAACAAATAATTGGTTACAGTCATTCAGAAATCTATGGTATTGAGATTAGAAATATATATATATTTCTAATTATATATATATATATTAATTACATATAATTATATATATAAATTATATATTATATATAAATTAAATAAATTATATATAATATATAAATTATATATTATATATAAATATATATTTCTAATTATATATATTAATTATATAATATATATATATATAAACTAAGTTATATGTATATATATATAACTTCCACCAAATATTGGTATACTACCACATGGTTCCCAAAGCCTGGAGATGTCAGAAGTGAAGTATCTTATTTGATAATTAAGTGATTGGTGGCTGTGAGCTCTTATTAGATTCAGAGGCTGGTTGCTAGGGGATGCAGGCTTGTGATTAGAGGTTGGAGCTTACAGCTCCATTCTCCAACTGAAAATGGAATGGAGGGTGACCTCATCACAACTGCCATTTTATCTGTTCATTTGTTTTACTACTTATCTCTTGTGTCCTGGAACTCACTCTATAGACCAGGGTGGTCTTAAACTCACAGAGATCCACCTGCCTTTGCCTCCTGAATGCTGGGATTAAAGATGTGCACTACTGTGCCTTTCTCAAACTGCCAATTATTTAATCTATCATATCTAAGTATTGGTAACTCCACAAAAGAACATCAATCTCACATCAGAACAGTGTTTAGATACCTTTGGAGTTGCAGAATGGGCTGAAATGCTAGAAGGTTGGTGTACCTGAAGGATCAAGATGTGTCAAGACCCTTCTTCATACACTTTGGGTATTCCTGAGTGCACTTTCTTGTAATGATTAGGTCTCAATAAAGCTCTCTTCTGAGTCTGTAAGGTCTAGCAAATCATCAAAGCTCTGCCTGGGAGTATGGGAGCTTTTGATTTGTGGCCAACTCAGAAGTTGTGGGTAACCTGGGACCTACTAATGATTGCCTTCTGAAGTGGAGTCAGTCTTTTGGGACTGAGCCCATAACCTGCGGTATCTGCATTGACTCTGGTTAATGTCAGAATTGAATTGATTTGTAACATGTCCAGTAGCTGTCTGTGAAGAGGTGAATTGTTCATCACATCTTTCTTAATCCCTCAAATGGTTTTAAAGAATTGAATATAATATGAATGCAGGAAAGGAAATGGGTTTTATGTTACTCTATACAAAGGCCTATTGAATGATCCAGCAGAATCTATAAAAATAAAGCTAAAAAAAAACCCACTTTATTGTGAGTTTCAGCCATAAGGGACAAGACAGTACTGAAAGCTTCCAGATGCTGCAGACAGCAGGAGAGTCACTGGAAGGATCATATTCCTCCAAAACACTATCAGAAGCAAGAAGCCAATGTATAGCTTTGAAGAAATTCTGGAGACTTGAGAAGGAAAGGAGCCCTTCATCCAGAAATCTGGTTGAAGTTTTTGGCCTGCAGAGAAGCAGGAAGTGTTAAGCATAGTTTTATGATATATTCACCAGAAACCTCATTTAGAAGAAAGACTCATATTAAGCACCTCTGGAAACCCTGGTGTCTCCTGCTTTTACCTAGCAGATTCTAATCTCACACAAGACACCTATGGAAGCATGCTATCACCCCTTCATTAAGAGTGAGTGTGTGTGTGTGTGTGTGAGAGAGAGAGAGAGAGAGAGAGAGAGAGAGAGAGAGAGAGAGAGAGAGAGAGAGAGAGAGAGACAGAGAGAGACAGAGAGAGACATGAGAGAGAGAGACATGAGAGAGAGAGAGAAAGACATGAGAGAGAGAGAGGGAGGGAGAGAGAGAGATGGGTGGGGTGGGCTAACATTTTTTAGCCATCTGAAATGTAACTTTGAGAGCCACCAAAATGGTATGTATGGCTAATTCCATAACAGTTACCTGTGGCACTCTCTTCAGAAGCCTGTTTGTACCCTTAATTGGGTCTGTCTTACATCTATTTCCCCCCGAGAAGCAAATAACCAAACTTGGGTATATCTTACTTCACTTCTGAGTACCAGCCTTTCTCCTAACCCTTCAGTGTAAGCCTCTATTAAAATATATTCAACCAAATTTTAACTTTGCTCCAGTATACTGCATAGTCTTAAATTTCTTCTCAGCATCAAAGCTATAAATGTCTGCTTGGCCCCAGTCAATGTCCTTAAAAGATTAGGGCAGCTTCACAGGCTGATGAGGATGGCAGATGAGGCTTTGCCCGAGCCTTCTCGCCTCTGACAAGTGGAATAAAGATGTATCATCATGGGAGAAAATCAGTTACAATTAATAATAAAGACAGTTTTAAACTAAGATTTTGGAAAGTTAGCTTCTAAATTGCTATTAGAAATATGTTTTGTCAAAATAATAGAGTGAATGAACAATGAATTTAGATCTTAGTACAGGTATCCCAGGACCAAGTTGAGGATCAACTGGTGTCTAGAAAAGACCTGTTCAGACTGGATAGGTCAGAGTGAGGAGCAAGCTTTATCAGAAACATAAATGAACACATTTGTGCCTTTTTTTATAATGTCAGATTTCTATTGAATAATAATAAGTTTATGACCTATGTTAATTTTGTTAACTTTAATTCTCTAAGGACTACTTCTTTAACATGGTAGATATAACCATTGGCAAACACAGATGTTTTATTTTCATTTTATTGCTAATATTAAATCTCAGAACACACATTGCACTTCTCAAAATGATGTGTGTGTGTGTATGTGTGTGTGCATGTTACAGAATGGCTACAAAGGGTTATGGAGACCTTACTGAAGGCAAAAGAAGAAAGCTGACATAGATTCAAAAGGAGTCACTGCAGTTGATAGGGTATTAATTAATAACAAAGTCAGTCACAGAGCTGTTCTGAGGCATAGGGCTGCTTTAAGGATCAAAATGAAATCCATTTGAATGGTAGTTTAAGTGGGCCATGTCAAATGGGGCTCCTGGTAAGTGGAAGCCATGGGAACATCAAGGCAGTTTTTCACCTGTCAATCCCAGTTTGGGAGGAGATAGGTTGGGTGGTTGTTGCCACACACCCCTCTGTCAGGGGTCCCTCTTGTTATGACCCAGGTAAAGCTGAGGGGTTTATCATTTGTTGATCTGATACAGTTTTGTTCATCTGCTATGGTTTTGATACATTCATTAAATCCCCGTGTTCTTTATTTAATAGCTAAGGTGGGTTTGCAGATAGTGGTATTTTATTTATATAAATTAATTTTTTATCAACCAGTGCCTTCTTGTTTGTGCTGAATAGACAGTATTTCTTTATGTGCAGAAACAAGGAGAGTCACTCTGCTTGAATACTTGTACTCAAAATGAGGAAAACTATTGTCTTATGAATGAAGTCACTCTGGGCTTCTGAAAACTTCAGTTTCTCACACTAGAGCTTGACTTAGGGCAGCATACAGCTTGATAGCCACCAAAGCTGTTGAGATGAAAGTGATGTAGGTGATTTATGTACATACTTGAGAAGAAGCTTAAATCCTTGGGAGATGCTTGTAGATGAGCCAGTAAAACACACAATTAGGCAGAAATATTGAAATTCTTAAGGCCAAGGAAAATCAAAATATTTTTAATAAGGAATAAACAGTTATTTTAGATGCCTTAGCACTGGCCTTTACATAAACACATACATATAATATAATATAATATAATATAATATAATAAGTATTAAACAATAGCTTGACAAAACACACTCATACAAGATACTGGGAAGTTAGTTGAGTTTAGAGAAGGAAAAAAAGAGACAATGCCTTTCTTTGTGTTTGAAGGACCATTCTGATTAGCTTCAAAGCAGCAATCTCATAAGTACTGTGTGAGTGGTGACTCCAAACAACAGTGGAAAAAAATCTGTTGGAAGTGGACAGATCCAGAGACAGAGAGAAGACTCTTATGTGTGAGGCATGGATGAAAAACTGGATGCTAGGATGCTATCACCAATGTGTAAAAGAACTATGCGCATTTATAATTCAATGAAATTAAAACATTAAATTGAAAAAGGCAGCAGAAAAGGAAATCATCACCTCCAACAAAACATGTATTGTTCTATCAGAATTCTGCCCAAGTGATTTTCTTCTTTAAGAAGTCTGATATTACTCTTTTAGTTAATCTTCTAAGCTCTATTTTTAGTTCTTTTCTGTGAAAAAGAAGAACACTCAGGTGAATGCGGTATCTAGAACATCATCTGACTTCAGATAAATTGTTTTCTAGCAAAAATGATTTGAAAAGTAAGAATGATTTACAGATCTCCTAGGTGAGATAGGGACAATTATTTTTAGCACCATATCTCAAGGAAGCTTTATCATCCCTGGTCATCTTCAGATAGTGCTCAGTATCCTCCTTCATCCTATTCTGGAGCTCACGACACCTGCACACATATCAAGTGAAAGAATTTTCTGTTTCCAAATATCAATTCACCTGATAAACCAAGAACAGAAACGTGTTCACTTAATAGCAACGGTGATGGAAGAAACAGGAAACATCTCAACCTTGTGAAACCTAAGTGTGAATTTATATGCTTATTTATTTATATGGCTTATTTATTTATGTATTTATATGGCTAAGAAACAAGCTTCACATTTATCAGCTTGTGTATATGTAATATGACTAAGTACATCAAGGCACCTGAAAGGAAATTACTGGTAAATGTTTGTCTTCTCAGGTATTTGAAGTTATACTTGGAAAGCAATAATGAAACTCTGTTTTATTAAATATTACTTAAAGGAAAGGAGTCTTTTGAGCTTACAGTTTGAGGTTACGGTCTTTCATGATAAGGATGCCAGGACTACAAGAGTATGATAAGTCAGTTGCACTGAATCTGCAGTTAAGAAAGAGATAAATCAAACTCTGCTGTTCACTCTCTCCTTGTCTCAAAGTTTATGCAATAGTGTTGCTCATACTTGTCATAGTTACTATTCTATTGTTGTTATAAGTCACCATGACCATGACAACTCTTATAAAGGTAAGTATTTAATTGGGGTGTGATTACAACTTTAGAAGGTTAGGACATAGTCGTAATGACAATAAGCAAATAAACATGGTACTGGGGCAGTAGCTGAGAGATTTACATCCTAATCCACAATCATCAGTCAGAGAGCAAGTCACTATATCTGGTTTTGGCTTCTGAGAACTCTCACTTCCAGTAACACACCTCCTCCAACAATGCCACTCCAATATGAGCCTATGAGAGCTATTCTCATTCAAACCACTGAAGTCTTTCAATCTCAATGAACTTAATCCAGAACATCCCTCAGATATGCCCAGGCAATTGTTTTCATGGTGGTTCTAAATCCCATAAATTGGACAAGATTAAACATTACAGAGTGAATGTCTTCCATTACATTTCAAGACTGTACTGAGCTGGATAGAGCAATATGGTGGGTGGGGTAAGAGGTAGAAATGGGAGTTAGGTGATTAGATAGATATGGCATTGTTAGAGAAATATGAGATAAACCAGACAACCATGGAAATTAATGATGTAGACTCAAGATCTTTACATTCTTTGATTTCTTCCTGCCTTGTTTTCTGAATTTCATTTTTCTCATTACAGTTAGTAATAACAAATATGTTTGAATTAAGTTATGGCTTTGGCAATTAACTTACAGCTGTCTCTAAAGGTGAGTCATGTGATTTCAGGTTTTAGAAAGTTAGAGTTGGATTGTACAGGGTATGGATTGTACAGAGTACTGAAAATCAACAGTGCTGTATAGAGGGCATCGGATGGGTTGTGTTTTAGCCACTGTTCTATGGTTGAGAAGAGACACCATGACCAAGGCAACTTTTGTGAAAAAGAACACATAAGTGGGTGCTTGTAGTTCCCAAGGCTTAGTCCAGTATCATCATGGTGGGGAGCGTGGTGGAATCGCAGTCATGTGCTGAGCAGTAGCTGAGAGTTCTACATCCTATATCATATGAGTAGAAAGAAAGAAAAGAAAGAAAGAAAGAAAGAAAGAAAGAAAGAAAGAAAGAAAGAAAGGAAAGAAGAAAGAGAGAAAGAAAGAAAGAAAGAGAGAAAGAAAAAAATATATTTACATGGTGAGATATATGGAGAGACACAGAGAGACACAGAGAGACACAGAGAGGAAGATAGATATATCCTGGTCCTGTCTTGGGCTTTTGAAACCTCAAAGCCTTCCTCCAACAAAGCAACACCTACTCTAATAAGACCACACCTCCTAATCCCTCAAATCCTTTCAAATAGTGTCACTCCCTGATGACTGCAAATTCGAATATATGAGATTATAGGGGATATTCTTATTCAAACTATTGCAGATTCTGTGGAAGCCATTGTACTGGGCAGCCCTTGGAAGAAGATGCTGGAATTTTACATTGTCCTACAGACACTGCACATACTGGAAATCACATTATTTCAATTCAATTCAGTCTGGTTCCATTCGACTCCATTTATTTTAGCTCATTTCATGCTTCAGCCAGCTGCACAATGAAAGTTGATCCAAAAATAGCACAAATTATCAAGGGCTCTGGTCTTAGCCAGCTGTAGTTTTCAAAGAAAACAAGAGTCTGCTAATCATCTAATTTTCTCTGTTCCCGCCTGATTCTAAGATAAAAAGGAAGCTACCTTCCAATTAAAGGGGCTAGAGGTATGACTTACACATCATGAAAGTAACAATTAACACAAAACAATAACCATTATTTTGTAAAGGTAATTAAGATTTCTTAGAAAAAGGTAACATTCTTCAGACAACCTTCCACAAGATTAAGTCATATGGAAATCACATGAATTCTTCATTTGTACTCCTTCTTGTATACACGTATATATTCTTAACCATTTTTTTGATTTGTGAGTTTATTGAAGTTGTAAAATTATTATCATTTTTATCTGTAATAACTTTGTGGAAATAGTCAAATAACCAAAATTAGAATGGTAAGTTAAGCATTTTAGTATTTGCTTTCAACTTACCTTACCTTAAACAATTTGTCTTAGAACTGGAAAAATTAACATGTAATACATTTTATACACACCTATATTTACATATTATAAACCTTACAGACACATTTTCTCTCTGTACCAATAGGAACAGTAGCCTAACAAAGTGAAGTTTATCATCTTAACCCTGAATCAGAAGAGGTAAAGGTGATACAGAGTGGACAAGAGCTGGGCCTGGTGGCTCAGACATAATCCCAGGTATTGGGGAGTCTGAAGCAGAAATATCACAAAATCAAGACTAGCCTGAGCTATAGAGTGAGTTCAGGATTAACCTACACTATTAGCTAGCTCAAAGCCAGGCTGGGTAACTTAGTTATTCAGAGAGCTTGCATGAAATAAGTTAAAAAGAGGGCTGGAGATACAACACAGTGATAGACTGCCTCAGTCATCAAAAACAAACCACAATATAAATAAATGAATAAAATAACTAAACGAATGGAGGCAGGGATGGGCTAGAGATCTGCTGCAGACTGAATCTTAAGCTCACACAATTGTGAGATAATAGACACTTTCAGATGTGGAATTCAAGTGGTCTCAAATGTGTCCATGATTATTGAGTTAGGTAATGGTGGCCCCAGCCAACTCTTAATAAAACCTTCAACTCATAGACTTAATGAGTTAGCCACAAACCACTGGGGATAAAACCCTAGCCTGATGAAATCAGATGGCTAGGTTCACTGCCTGGAGGGTGGGTTCTTTAAAAGAGCCAGCAGAATGTGCCAGGGGGAAGGAACCTGGAAAGGTTTAACCCTCAGGGAGGGTTCTGAACAGTGTTCCCAGTACCAGTGGGAAGCCGTTCTGGAATATTTACTGCTCCTGTAATGATGAGATCAAATCAAAAAGATGAAGCTGGAATTACGTTCTGTGCTGAGATGAAGGCATTTAGCAATGTGTGTTCCTAGAAACCAGGACGCTACACACTTGAGTGAAGTGTGCCTGTGAGCATCGGTGGTGGTAGAGCAATTGTCACTCAGGCAGAGGTTGTTTGGTTCCGGACTAGAGCTGTGTAACCCTGGAGAAGCACAGTCGTTTGTTAGTCACATAGCTGACTTCAGGATCCACTCTCCAGGCTTGATGAGCAATGGGGCTCTCCTGGCTTCTTTTTCAGTTTGAGTTGATTTTCAGTCTTATCGGTCTGAATGAGTTCTCTTTTCAACATGGCATATATCTATGTGTACATATGTACAACATGTAAATTTTACACAGATGCATGTAAATCTTGGGAGTAGATTTTCATTTGTTTAAGTATTTACCGTTAGTGCTAATTGACGCGTTCAGGTTCCGGGTCAGCATGAGATGTGGTTTGTTGGGGTTGAATCTGGAGCTTCTAATGCATTGTTTTGTTGTTATTGGTTTTAATATTTAGAGGCACATCTTTTATGCATGAGTTGGTGGGAAAGGAATGTTCTAGAATGGACAGAGGCCAACGTGAAACCTCTCTCTTCTAGGGAAGGTTCTTTGCAATTGTTTCTGAAGCCAAAGCATCAGTTACTGGCGCAGGGTCCACACTTGCTGTGGAGAAGAGACTGCTGCTAGTGGAAAGTAGGCATCTGCCTACCCTGCAGGTGTTGCCCACACACTGAGACTGCATTAATGCATTGTTTCATGTCCCGACCAACCACAGGACTGCAAACATGGTGGGCACATAGTAATTATTTCCCTGTCACAAGATGGAAATCTCGGTGATGGATGGACAATCTCCACCTTCAATTTATATGTTGTGTGACCACGATGTCCCTCTGGCAATAGATAAATGTCTTGTTCTGTCAAAATCCCATTATTCTGATTAATTTGGCTAACTTTTATTATGTCAAAGAAGTTCTTTGATAGATTGGGATGAATTTAATTTTATTTATTATTTATTTATATTCCTGCTTGAAACTTAAGGAGTTGCCTAAAAACCTCCTGGAGTGTGTTATACTCTTCTTGTCTGTGCTTTTCCAATTATTTAGGGGCTGATCTGAAAATAGATGCCAGTTACTTTGAACTATTGACAAAGTATCTTAGGGAAACTGTCTGAGGATTACAAAGTGGATTGTCTCAGCTCTTTACCAAAAGTTAATGGCAGACACATCATCATAGTATCACCTTGTAATTACAGTTTCCATAACAATTAGCAGGCTGTGAGGTCCTACATTTCAAATTAAATTAGTGCCTACAATGTAAAAATGAAGGGAAGCAGCATGAAACAAACACTTGAATACTATAATTCAATAAAAGCATATATTGATTCAATCCTGTTCATTTAGCATCTAAAGTGATATGAAATTAAACAAGAAAAGTAAAATGGAAGTCTCACAAACATTAACTTCTAAAAACAGTTCTGGTTTTTAGAATTTGAAGTAACTCTGCTGCCCATTCCATAAATATCTGGTTCTTGCTGGGTTTGAATTCTTAGCTTTTGGGTTTGGTCCTACTGAGGAACAAATATAGAAAATACTTTGATTAGTTTAGAATAAGTAAATATTATGGCTAATTCAGTTAGACCAATGAAAATGGCAGCTGACCCAAGTCAGTGTTCCATTGAAATGAGAAAAGCAAGCATAATCTAAAGACAAATTTACCTGTAAATAGTGATATATTGATATTAATTACAATGTACACTAAGAACTTCAAAAATGTTGTATTACCTCTGTACTGATATTTTCAACGTTATTCTACTATTTAAAGTACATTATTTTTAAAATTATTCTATTTAAAGTGTGTTACACTTCATTCAAAGTAACATTTTTTCAATATAAAATAATGCATATGTATTACAATAAACATTTGAAAATTATAATTGCATCATGTAGATAAATATAGCTTTTGCTTTTGCAATCAAACTGACTTGAAATATATATTTCTTTGTAAAATTGTAATTATATTGTTTTGTGTGTATGTGTAAGTGAATGATGCAAGTGTATGTCTGTGTAGCATAGGAGTTTATGTGTGTCATGCACATGTATTTATAGGTTGAAAAGCATCTCTCTCTCTTTTTCACACAAACATATATACAGACACAGACACAGACACACACACACACACACACACACAATGGAGCATAAACATGGAGGCCAGAGAGCCTTGAATTTTGCTCATTAGACACTGTTCACTTTTGTTTTTTAAGACAGAGTCTTTCACTAGTCTGGAGCTGCTCACATAGGGTAGGCTGGTTGGACAGTGAGCATCAAGAATCTGCTGTCTCCACCAAGAGTGTGTCACTACACTTGTCTTGAATGGTTTATTTTTAATGTGGATTCTGGGGATTGCACTAAAGGCCCAATGCTTATGATGCAGGTGAGTATATTTCCAACTTGTTTCTCATACTCTCATACTACATTGTTCTGTACACTGTTTTCTCTTCTAACATTTTATCAAGAGCATTTCCTAAGAGCACTATCTAATTTTCAAAACCTGTGTTTAAAGACTGTCCATTTTTAATATTATACTGTATGGAAGAACTTTATTTGTTTTATATTATAGAGTTAGTTAATATATTCTTTTATGGTTTCTGTTTTGATTGAACATCAAATATTACCATCAAAAGAAATTTTTGTGTATGTGGGTACACATTAAATCACTCAAGATAAAGACTAATTGAAAAAAGAAAACCCTTTGTTTTTTTAGATAAAGGTTTGATATAGGTTAGGAAATGATTTGAAACAAATCACTTGTTCATTCTCATTGTGTGTGTGTATTTGCATGTGTGTGTATATTTGTATGTGTGTCTGTGTGTGTGTTGGGACAAAGCTTAGAGACTCACACTTGCTAGACACATATCTACCTTAAACTTTATTTGTTCCTTCTTAAATATGCTTTGTAAAACTGAGATGTTTAAGAGGAATTAATGCATTGTAGTTATAAGTATTTGCAATTTAATTGACTTGAACCAGTCTTTACATCCCTCATTCTTCTCCCTGAGTCTTCAAAAACCTGTGGTACTGGTGCTGAAGAAAGAGGATTGGATATTGATTCTCTTTAACTAGTCCTGAATACTTCATAAGGATAACATACAGCTCTTGGCATTGTCTTTGGTGTTATAGTGCATTTAATTCTCTGTTGGTAAAGGAAGCTACGGAATGGAAGATTATGTATATACTAATTCATGGAGAAGGACATCACATAGTTATTGACCATGGAATTTCTGAAATTCTGGATTCAGTGCCAGTTCAATGAGCACAAGCTTGTTGATTGGTCAGGCTAGCCATTGTGAAGATGAGTCAAGCAGGTGAAAGATAAACGAGAAACTTAGTCAAAATGAATATGGTTAATAAAAGACTTGGGCGAGCGAGGCATTGGGTTGGACAAACCTCTAGTTACTATATCTCTCTCATGCTATTACCCCTCCTCCTCCTCCTCCTCCTCCTCCTTCTCCTCCAGTATGTAGCTCTCTCTCCATCCTTTTCTCTCTCTCTCCCTCTTTCTTTCTGTCTCTACATCTCTATATTAACTCTCTTTTAATGAACCATGAAATATATTCTTTTATAAAGTAAAAAAACTAACATATAAGAGAATAAAATTTTTAATAAAAAAGTTAAAGTGTGTTAAGGAAAAGTTTTAATGTGCATTTAAGTAGAGGTGTTCAGGGAGAGAGAAGAAGATATAGGAAAAGAGCAGCACTGCCTGAATGTAAGTGTGGCGTGTTCAGCCATCCAACAATAATGACATACAAATTGAATGACTTCTCAAGGTACCATGTTCAGCTGGTTTCTGTGGGCCTTCAGGTGGTTATAAGTTGAACCTGATAAGATAAAAACACAGGTAATAAACATTAAAGAAATTTTTACACAACTATGTCACAAGGGAGTTACATCATATGCTTCTTTTACTGTAAACAACATCCATAATCTTGTTTGTGAGAATCTCAGAAAGGTATAGGATTACAGCCTGGGAAGAAAGGATAAACTCATAGGTCAGATACCCTAGGTGTTAAGCATGAGTCAACATTATTATTTGAAAGGGCTTCAATAAAATCAATAGTGTCCCTTTGTAGAAAATATTTGCAGTGAATTTTTGTCAAATCTATTGACTCTCCAGCTATGAAATATCACATTCCAGAGCAACCAGCTTCCTTCTTCTTCTATGGTTCTTTAATTTGTCCCTTGTCTTTGTAACCTACCTCAATTTTCCTTCTGAATGCTTTGACCTCTTAATTTTAAAGCCAAAAATCTGTTTTCTAGACTTAGATTTTGCCTACCCAGGGATCAAAGATCTCAACATGCTTTCTCTTCAGGGAGATAATGAAATCCAGCAGATTGGAAGGAGTCTGGAAGAGATGGGTCCATTAGTTGGGACATGAAACCATGAAAACAGTAAGCATATAGCAGTTCATTAGTTCTAATTCTAAAATTAACACCAAAACCACACATCTAGGATCTTTATTTTCTTTTTTCTGTTTTTCTGAATCATAATGTGCTGAGAACAGTAATGCTAGTAAAGCATTAAAATTTAAGACAGAATCTGACAGGATTTAATGGGAGTCTATAAATCTTGTTCAAGTTGTCAGCTATACACTGAACTTCCTACTCTAACAATGACAATATTTTCTCTTACACTCTGTCAGAATCAAAGGCTTGGAAAAAAGAGTATAGAGTGTATTTATATTTTACAAATGAGAAAATAAGACTCCAAGGGTCAGTGTAACTGGGTTGTGACCACACACTCTGAATCAGTTTCCAGAGTGCTATAGAGGATGAGATGAATCTTGATTATTAAGGCATGTCAACACTATTTTTCTATGAAGAGTCACCGTGGTTTTCAATGACATTTCTATCTCGTGACTCCTCAGGAGTTTATAGGTATTGCACCAGAACTGTTACTTTCATGATTTTTTTCACAGAAAAAAAAAAAAAAAACAATCAGAAAATAAGCAAAACCAAATTTAGAAGTCTTATCTCTGTCTTTGCAGTCATTTGTCCACCTTGAGGACAGTCTTCAGTGATCACAAACCACCATGTTAACTTACTTGTTTACTTTATAGTACTAGAGGTAGAAACTAGAACCTGAAACATGTCAGGGAGCACCCTACTGATGAGCTGTGTAAACACCTTGGTCACACGGTTTCAAATACAGCCAATATGCCGATGTTTCAAAATATAAAAAAAAAAATTCTGACTTCTAACTTTTGTACTTAGGTGAGCACTTGATACTCACTGTATGTTCAAGAAGATACTTTGTGTAGTATAATAAATTCAAAAGTTAAATCTGAACTTCTAACATCTAAACTCATTTCTTCCTTAGTTTTATAAATGTTCTGGTCAAAAATGAACTTAGGTCATTTTTGACTTTTCTTCCCATTCCTGTTGGATTCACCTTCAAATTAACTTCCCAAAGCTGACCTTCTAAGCTAGCTGTCATCATTACCAAGACAACCCATTTTGTTTACCAATTTCTCCTCTGGTTTCCTTATGGTCCATACATAGCAGCAAAAACATTAATTTTTTTCCCTTAAGACAAGAGCAAATTCTTGTCTTTTGACAATCTTCCAAGGTTCCCACCTTCCTAAGAGTGAAATTAAGACTTGCCTGTGAGTCATAATACCACCCCTCTCTTTTCCTTGCTCACTTTGGTCTTCCATTAATGAATTTCAAGGCTATGCGGTGGAGGCAGTTTTTCCTCTGCTTCTTGGCCAGCATGATGATAGAGACTAGCACTGAATTAAGGATGAGTAGCATTTAGCTCAGTAGCTTGGTTGTCATCATGGTCATCTAGTTGTAGCATGTCATCACTTCTAATATTTCTAAAGTACAAAAAAAGAAAAAAATAAATAAAGATGCGAGACCTTGCAAATAACCAATTAGCATACCTTTGGGCAGATCGGCAATGTGTCAGTTTATGTATAGTACTGCTCCTGTACATTGTTTGAACTGGGTATTCATAAATAACAGATTAATGACAAAAGATACCATGACAGCCAAATTAAAAAGAAAAAGGGATTGAAATAATGTTAAAACATGCTTTGATTAAAGTCAAGGAAACTGTGAAAATGGATTTTTCTGGGTTTTGAGCTCTCTGGTTAATAAACATTACAAGAAGTATTTTGTTCTTAAGCAGCATGCCTTTGCTTGTTCTTTGTAAACTATTTGCTGCTTAGGAGCAAAACTTGTATTGTTTTATCTCTTTGATCTGCTAATCAATTTTAAAAGTTCATTGTTGATATGAAAACTTATAGCTCAGCCACCATTTCTACAAGGAGGAGTAGACAGGCCAAAAAGTTGATTTTTTAAAAGTGGTTCCAGGAAACGGCATTAAGACCTCGTCTATCTTTTCCTTTCCAGAAAGGTCAGGTTAAAAATCAACTGCCAGAAACAGGGCTCTGGCAAAAAAGACATGTGGTTATCTTCTTGCTTTTCTGCATCCAAAGCTTAATTATATATAGTGGAAACATTCTGTTCTGTTATCTCCAAAGTATCTGTATTTGCTTATTGTCATGTCTTACAGAGGCCATTTTTGCAAAGAACTATGAGAGATGTCTCAAGTTTTTCATGTTAAACTCATTTCTGCTAATGATAGACAGATTGTTATTTCTCTAGTGGTGTCTATTTCTTGCAACAGAATAGCTTAATCAAATTTAAACTGTGAAGACATCTTTCATTAAGCCACAATGTGCAATCAGCCCTACACAAAGCACACAGTGCTATAAAAGATAATAGATTTTTGAAGCCTTTCTATCAAAAAGATTTTTAAAATATACTTAACAGGCTACATAATAATAGGTTACTTTCCCCTTCATCAAAAAGAAGTAGTACAGATTTTTGCATTAACTTGTAGGAACCATGTTTTCTTTGTGGTTGATAAAACTTAACTATCAAAATAATTATTTTCTTCTT
Source organism: Arvicanthis niloticus (assembly GCF_011762505.2). NCBI lineage: Eukaryota > Metazoa > Chordata > Mammalia > Rodentia > Muridae > Arvicanthis > Arvicanthis niloticus. The sequence goes on along the minus strand of NC_047665.1, from coordinate 67,965,805 downwards.
ATAGATGAAAAAACATGGAGGTTTTAAGATTTAGTAAGTTTTTTCTATAAGGTCAAATGGCTACTCACTGTCTGAGACTGGATTTAAATTTAGTTTGATTCTAAATACATCGCTTCCCAAACATTTTATAGTAATAGATTCCCTCCATGTTCTTAGTTTTGGACCTGTCTGTAAAGCTTGTGTCTTATTTATTTCTTCCAGCCGTTATTTTGTTAGCTTTTTCTTTCCTTTGTCTTTTGTAAGCAAGTTATTCAAAATGCAAGGCACAGATGAGCCCAAGCTTGAGCAATTTGGGACACTCTTAGACTCTGAAGCACTGATCTGCCTTTTCCATTAATTTAACCCACATCTTATAAAAAGCCACCTCATGCCTTGAATACAACTGAAGACAATGAAGGAATCTCAAAATTCTCACAAAGAATGGTATCAAACCGATTTGATGAAAAGCTCCACCTTTTTTCAAGTGACCTAAGTACAAAAAAAAAAAATTGATTTCTAGCTTGACTTTTTGGATGCTGCTGTTGCCTATTGCGCTGTTTTCCTGTTCTGCCATTTCTAAAAGTTAATGCCATTCACAAGTCTTTGCCAGTACTGAACATCATCCCTTTTGTTCCCCCTTTGCCTTAGCTCGGGGATCATCTATATCTCTCAGTCTTCTCACTTGTGAATATAAGAATCTACAGTCCACACAAACAAGCTTGAAATAGAAGCCAATAATGTAGCCATCCACAGAGTGAAGAGCTAATTATTGGTCTAACTGAACACTTGGTCCCCTGACCCCCAGATAATGATAATGCAATGTCACTAAATATGTGAAGAGAGCACTAACTTCCATAAGAAATACTTTGATAAGCAACATATTAATAAAAGCAGACAAGTGGGTGGAGCACAGTACGTTTTCAGGGAAGTGAAATGGTTCTGTATGATGCTAGTATGGTGCACACAGAACATATTTTTCTAAATTTAGATCTGCACAACACAAAGAGCTAATCTCAGCATGAACCATGGGTTCTGGTTATTACTGAGTAGGAATACTTGCTCAGCTGTAACAAATGAACATAGAAATGCAGAATGCCAATTACAGAGATGTTGTGGTTGAGAGTATATTACTTTGTACCTTCTCCTCAATTTTTCCCTGTAAATTCCAATCAATTCTATTTTGATGTCTACTATTTAAAATTCTGCTTTTTGCAGGGTGGAGATAGGCTGGGTTCAAACTCACAACCCATCTGCCTTAATCTTGTAAATACTGACATAATAGGTGAGTGCCTCTGTACCAGATTAAAGTTCATTTTAAAAAGGAGATAAGAAGAGTGCATTCTGATTACAACAGATGCATAATTCAGTAATAGAGGTCAACTACTGTTCCCAAGGCATCTTCCCAGGAAAATAGACATATAATCATAGGGCTTTTGTTTCTGTAGATCAACAAGTTTATGGCCAAAAATAGTTGGTCTAGGCAATTAAGGAAAGAGATGGTTTTGTCTCTTAAAACATTCGAGAGGACACTGGCTTGGTCTGGAGCGATGGCTTAGCAGTTAAGAGTGAGTTGCTTTCACAGGACCTAAGTTTTGTCTTTGGCACTGTCTTTAGGAACCTCACAACAATCTGTAACTCTAGTTCAGGATATTCAACACTTTCTTTTGTCCTATATATATGTGTGGGCGAGCCTGCACAGATGCATGTGCGTGTGTGTGTGTGCGCGTGCGCACGCGCACACACACACACACAGAATCAGGGGACTCAAACACATATATAAGGAATAGAATAAATCTTTTAAAGAATAGTAGGAGTTTAGTGGGCATGCCCAATGCCATGCCCAAGTGGCTAAATGTTTTGGTATGGCTAACACAAACACACCAAGGGGCATTTGAAATTGAGATCTGGCCTATCATCTTGACTCTTGACTTGAATTCCCAAGGAATCCTCTATCAAGGCCTTATGAAATCATAGCCCTATTCATTTCACAGATAGCAGATGCTCTAATGTCAGTCTGTGAGGTAGATGGGAACATGGTGCTCTTCATCTTGAAAATATTGCAGGGCCATCTGATCTGAATCTGTATTTGACATGGCTACTAAAGAATTAAGTTTCTCAAAGGAGTTTTCCATGAGTGGAGAACATTGAGACTAGCATTATAAGTTTTTTATATTATATAAAAATCTTTGGCACATATTCATTACACAAGTGATAGAAACATGATATGTATCCCTCTGAGTCTTATTTTGCTTAACATATCCAGTTTCACCTGTTTTGTTCCTTAACCCTAACCCTAACCCTAACCCTAACCCTAACCCTAACCCTAACCCTAACCCTAACCCTAACCCTAACCCTAATTGGACATCACAATTTGTTTTCTGTGGCTGAATAGGTCTCAACCTTAAGGAATTTGATCCATTTTGAATTGACATTTTGTACAGGATAAGAGCTACAGATTGAAGTTCATTTCTCTCCAGTGCTCCTGGCACCATTTGTTGAAGAGGTTATCTTTTTTTCCGCAGTGTATTTTTTTTTTTTTTTTTTTTTGGTCAAAGATTAGCTGGCTGTATCTGTGTAGATACTTTATACTATACTATGTGGGGTTTTTTAAATATTATTTCATTGATTCACTAGTTTGTCTTGGGCCCAAAACCATGATGTTGTGGAAATTATGACTTGAAAATAAGTGTGGTGAGTTCTCTATCATTGTTCCTTTGCTTAGAATTATTACATTGGCTACCCTGGTTTCTTTGTGACTTCATGAATGTGTATAGGATGGTGTGCTTGTCTCATGTGCTTATGAAGCCCAAAGGCCTTTGCTGAGTTATTACTATCTACATTATTTTTTGACACCGCATCTCTAGCTGATATGAGAACTCACTGTTTTAGAGAGAGTATATAGCTATATAGCCCTGGAAATCTGCCTCCATTCCTTAATACAAGGGTCCCAGATACACACAACCAAACCTGCCTTTTATGTGGATGCTTTTATGGGAATCAGACATAGGCTTTCACACTTGAGCAGTAAACATTTTACCCACTGGACCTCTCTCAATTTTCTTTTTAATTAGTTATCACTAAATATTATATTTCCCATTGTCAATGATTTCATATAATTTGTAGTTTTTCTTTCTGTTTTCCTCTTTTGTTCTTCTATTATAAGCAGAAAGAATACAAGAAATGATTTTTTTCTTGTATTTGTTAAGAATTACTTCATGTCTGAAAGGATGACATATTTTACAGAGACTGGGCTGATGAGAAGGTGTTTTCTATGATGTTTGAGTGAAATATACTGTAGATATTTACTAAGCCCATTTTACATACAGTTTCACTTAGCTCAGATGTTACTTTGCTGTTGTGATTTTTGTTATTATTATTACTACTTATTGGGAAGTCCTGCATGACCTGTCTTTGGTGACAGCTGAGTATTAAGGTCACCTTCTATTTTGTGTTGAAGTCAGTGTATATCTTAATCTAGCGATGTTTATTTTATGAAGTTAGGAGCATGAACATCTGGTGTGTTTGTGTTTAGAGTTGATGGATTGTTCCCTTAATTAATATAAGGTGTTTTCTTTAGCTTATTTTTTTAATTCTATTTTTTCTTTCTGTTAAATAAAGAACAAATATCATGGGCAGGAAACAGAGAGAGCTAGACCCAAACTAGGGATGATACTGATTCTAAGGTTCTGCCTTTAGTAACTTAGTTCTTCCACTACTGTAGAGACTCCATGACCTTCAAAATAATGCCACAAGCTGCAGACCAGACATTCAAAACACAAGACCATGGAATACATGTCAACCTCAAGTCATCATATTGTGTCCTCTCTTGTTCACCTTCCACATCTTCTCATCTGAAAACCACAGGACAGCTATAGGCTTCCTCTTGTAGGAAATGCCTATTACAGCGTTTCAGAGTCTACAGGTCAGGAACTGAGCTTTTAATTCCTTCTGCTCCTTAAACTCACGCCCCCTAAGTAAATGGCAACTATTTTTTTCTAGTTAATTCAACCAAAATCTTAATTATCTTACTGAAATAAAAGTCCTTGGGAACCTGGAAGAAGCAAAACCATGTTGTTGCCTAATGCATGTCCTCCTCTTAATTCTTTGTCATTGTCACTAACATTTCAGCTTTCTCTCTTGTCTTTTTCCATCTGAATGGTCTTTTCTTCAGAACTAGAGTGCTGATCAGAAATTGGGATGGAATTTGGATGGATGCCTGGTTCCTACATTCTATATTCCCTTCCCCATTTGATGTTTCCAATGAGGATTCATCAAAGAGTGAAATACTCAATAGGAAAACAAACTTTTATGAGAGCTAGTTATGAAAAAATAAGGTAGTTTATGAAAAGTCTAAACAGAAAACTTTTAAAAAATATTATTTCTTCACAAATATATTTCTAGGTATATAAAATAGAATGGGAATTAAATAAAGAAACATTTCAGGATCTTGGTGTCAAAACATGAATTCTCAACTATAGAATGAACCTCAACAAAAACATCTCACTGAATGCAGGCCCAGGGGTATGGAAGATTTCATTTAGATAGAAATTGAACATAAAAGAGAGTTTCTGCATTAATTTAATGATTAAAGATACTGTCATTTTCTCTTTGAATAAATAAAATAGAACAACTGCATTACATTCAGAATGCTTAGAAGAATACTTTATAAACTGTATAAAGAATGAGAGCATTGCGTCTGGATATCTGAGCACATCGTTGTGAGACATTTATTTCTATGCTCCCCCATGTGATACTAGAACCTTTTCATGTGAAGCTTGCAGAAGTTTAGAGCTGTTCTTAACACTTGTGCCCTGTGCAAGAAGTATACCCATCCAGGCTGCTCACACCTCAACCATAATAGTATGGTTATTGAAAATCTGTGAGGTGCAGTTTAGTTTATTTCCTTCAATATCCTCCAATCTACCATTCACATAGGTCTTTTCCTGATATTTCATCATGGCACTGAGATTAAAAAGGTAAAAAGCAATTTTAATAAGCTGTCACACAAAATAGCCAGCCAAAATCTTATATGTGGAAATAGCAATTGCCTTAAATAACACAGCTAAAAGATATTCCATAGATTGCAATTACTCCAGATTTCTGTCCTGTTGATGCCCATTAACAAGACTGATAGATATCACCAAGTAATAGGCAAAAATAATACAGCTTCACATGAAATGAATAAAATGTGCAAGAGAGATTTCACTTGCGCTCTTTATTGACCTTCTTCCCCCTACAATGTACATCAAGGGATTGATATATAAGGCATAAACCTAAGTAAATGATCTATAAACTCATGCTAAACACTGTGTTCTAGAAGAGAATAAAAGGGAAGAAGACATTTTGAAATGGATAACTGTTTTTCACACATTTCATAGATGGGCACATTTAAACTGAAGACAATTAAAGGTGACAGGTAAAGCCTGATGGCTGCATTAGATCCTCCAGTAGAGTCTGCATAATGCCTAATCGACTTGGGAGAAGTACATGCCTTTTAGATAATCTCTACAGTTGTTTGAAACAAGACATAGAGATTGATATATGTACATGAGACAGGATAGAAAGACAAGGGAAATTGTAGAGACCTGGAAAGGGAGAGGAGCCCATACTCCAGAGTCTGACTAAGGACTGGGTATCTCTGACCCTGGCACATCAAGTCTGTGGGACAAGGTACATCCCCTCTCACTAAGGCCAGACAAGGCAGCCCCGCAAGAAGAATATATTTCATAGATAGGCAACAGCTTTAGGGACAGTCCCCGCTCCAGTAGTTTGGAAGCCACATGAAGACTGAACTGCACATCTGCTACATATGTACAGATGGTCTATGCCCATCCCTTGTATGGTCCTTAGTTGCTGATTCAGTCTCTGAGAGCCCCAATGGTAGAGGTAAATTGACTCTCTTGGTCTCCCTGTGGAGTTCCTTTCCACTCTGGGGCCTGCAGTCCTTTTCCCAACTCTTTCAAGAGTTCCCAAGGAACACCCACTATTTGTTTGTGGTTCTCTGCATTCAGCTGAGTCAGCTGTTGGGTGGAGCCTCTCAGAGGACAGCCATGCTAGACTCCTGTCTACATGTATAACAGGATATCATTAGTAGTGTCATGGATTGGTGCTTGTCCATTGGATAGGTCTCTAGTTGGGATGGTTATTGCTTGGACATTCCCAGAAGCTCTGCTCCATTACCTGTCCCTGGGTTTCTTGTAGGCAGTATAAATTTTGGGTCAAAAATTTTGTGGGTGGATTGGTGTCTCTATTGCTCCCCTATGGCTCCTCCTTGGCTACAGGAGGCAGCCTCTTCAGGTCACAAATCCTCGATGCTGTGAGTCTTAGCTAAGGTTACCTCTATTGTTTCTTGCCTGCCTCCCCTATCCCAGGTCTCCTGCACATTCTCAAGATGCTACCCACCCCTCCCCCACCAGTTTCTGATTTCTATTCATTTTTATGGCCATCTTGTCCTCTCTCCTGTCTCTCCCAACACTTGATCCTGAACCTCCCATCCCTTTCCCATTCAGTTCCCTCTCTCCATCTGTCTACTATAATTATTTTTATTCACACTTCTAAGTGAGATTCAAGAATGTTTGCTTGGGCCTTCCTTGTTATTTAGATTCTTTGAGTCTGTGGAATTCAGCATGGGTATTCTGTATTTTATGGCTAATATCCACCTATAAGTGAGTACATACTATGTATATCCTTTTGGTCTGGGTTATCTTACTTAGGATGATGGTCTCAAGTTCCATTCATTTGTCTGCAAAATTCATGATGTCTTTGTTTTTAATAGCTGAGTGGTATTATATTCTATAGATGTACAACAATTTCTTTATCCATTCTTCAATTGAAGGGCATCTAGGTTGTTTCCAGTTTTTGGCTATTAGGAATGAAGCAGCTATGAACATAGTTGAGCAAGTATCCTTCTGGAACATCTTTTGGTTATATGTCCAGGAGTGGTATGTAGGTTTATATTTTTTTAAAACATAGTTTAATAAGAGTACTTAAATGTTTTAACCTCCCTTCTAGCCCACCTCCCACCAGAGGTAGTGGAAAGAAAAGGTTAATAGGGCAAAGAAGGATGTGGACCTGTTTAGAAATAGTTCTTTTGGAATGAATATAATCCACATTGTCAGGATATCAGCAGTTCAGTTCACAGGAATGAGCAGTGATAGGTGGATCCACTCAATCTGCATTCACGAATCAGCAACAACAGGTTAATCCAGAAGAAACTGAGAGACTCTGCCATTCACCCAAGTCCCCAGGAGCAGCAGGAAGCCTCTACAACACCCCGTGAAGTTCTTTATTGCATTTTTCTCTATGAAATCACTATAAATGATGATCAGCACAGAGTGGCAAGACAAAATAATACCACACACAGCATTATCCACTGTCTGTTGGTTTATATTTATAACCTTTGCAAACATCACATATTCTTTCAAGCAAAACATCACAGCCCTCTTTTCCTTTCATGTGTCTGCTTCAGAAAAAAAAAACTTCCTCTTATAAGACAGTTTCCAGAAAAGCATGATATAAAATTTCCATTTCATTGGTATAGCTTAGTCTTAAGGTAGAACTATTCCTAGTTTTCTGAGAAACAATCAAACCATTAACAATGGAGGAGTTTTCCTCAGTGTTCCACATTCTTGTCAGCACGTGCTATCAACTGAGATTTTGATTTTAGCCATTTTGACATGTATAATCTCAGAGTTTTTTTGATTTGTGTTTCCCTGATGACTAACGCCTTTGAACATTTTCTTAAGTTCTTCTTGGCCATTCGAGATTCATCTCTTGAGTATTCTCTGTTTAGCGCTGTCTTCCATTTTTAATTGGGTTATTTGTGTTTGTTTCTGTCTAACTTCTTGAGTTCTTTATAAATTTTAGATATTAGCCTTCTGTCAGATGTCCGGTTGATGAAGATCCTTTCCCAATCTATAGCCTACGGTTTTGTTTTATTGAAACTGTCCTTTGCCTGGAAAAAAGCTTTTCAGTTCATAAGGTCCCATTTATCAGTTGAAGATCTTAGAGCCTGAGCCATTGGTATTCTGTTCAGGAAGTTGTCTCCTGTACCAATGAGTTCAAGGCTATCCCCTATTTTCTGTTCTATTAGATTTAGTGTATTCAGTATTGCATAGAAGCCTTTGATTCACTTGGACTTAAATTTTGGGCAAGGCTATGGATATGTATGTATTTGCATTCTTCTACATGCAGATATTCACATAGACCAGCACAATTTGTTGAAGATGCTCTCCTTTTTTTTTTTTCATTAAATGTTTTTGAGTTCTTTGTCAAAAATCAAGTATCCGTACATGTATGAGTTTATTTCAGGGTCTTTGGTTCTATTCCATTGATTGATCTGTCTGTTCCTATGTCTGTTCTTATATGAATGCCATGCGGTTATTATTATTATTATTCTGTAGTACAGCTTGAGGTCAGGAATGGTGATACATCCAGATGGTCCTTTATTGTTCAGGACTGTTTTAGCTGTCCTGGGTTTTTTGTTTTTCCATATGAAGTTAAGAATTGCTCTGTCAAGGTCCTTAAATAATTGTGTTGAAATTTTAAAGGGAATTACATTGAATCTGTAAATTGCTTTTGGTAAGATGACATTTTAACTATGTTAATCCTACTGATCCATGAGCACATGGATCTTTCCATCTTCTGATATGTTCCTCAGTTTCTTCTTTCAGAAATTTGAAGTTCTTGTCATATAGGTCTTTCACTTGCTTGATAGAGTTACATCAATATATTTTATATCATTCCTGGTTATTGTAAAGGGTGTTGGTTCCCAGTTTTTTCATCATGTTAATCATTTGTATAAAAGAGAGATATTGATATCTGTGAGTTAATTTTGTATCCAGCCACTTTGCTAAAGGTATCTATCAGTTGTAGGAGTTCTCTGGTAGAATTTTTGGAGATGCTTGTGTATACTATCATATCATCTGCAAATAGTGCTACTTTTACTTCTTTTCCAATTTGTATCTCCTTGATTTCCTTTTGTTGTCCTATTGCTCTAGCTAGAACTTCAAACACTGTATTGAAGAAATAGAGAGAGAGTGGGCAGCCTTGTCTTGTCACTGATTTTAGTGAAATTGCTTTAAGTTTTCATTTAATCTGATGTTGGCTATTGGCTTGCTGTATATTGCCTTTATTGTGCCTTGTATCCCCGGTCTCTTCAAGACTTTTACATGAAGGGGTATTGAATTTTGTCAAAGGCTTTTTCAGCATCTAATAAGATGATTGTGTAACAATTTTCTTTCAGTTTGTTTACATGGTGGATTATCTTGATGGATTTTTCATGTATTCAACCATCTCTGAATCCCTTAGATGAGTCCTACTTGATTTTGGTGGAAGATGTTTTTGATGTGCTACTGCATTCAGTTTGCAAGTATTTTTATTGAGTAGTTTTGCACCAGTCATAAGAGAAGTTGGTCTGAAATTGTCTTTCTTTGTTGAGTCTTTGTGTAGTTTAGTTATCAGGTTGACTTAATAGAATAAATTTGGCAGTGTTCCTTCTGTTTCGATTTTGTGGAATAGTTTGACGAGCATTGGTATTAGCTCTTGTCTAAAAGCCTGGTTGAATTCTGCACTAAAACCATTTGGCCCTGGGCTTTTCTTGATTGAGAGACTTTTAATAACTCCTTCTGTTTTCTTAGAACTTATAGGGGTGTTTAAGTAGCTTACCTGATTTTGATTTAACTTTGGTAAGTGACATTTGTTTGAAAATCATCCATTTCATTAAGATTTTTCAGTTTGTTGTAGTATAGGCTTTTGAAGTAAGACCTAAAGATTCTTTGAATAACTTCAGTATCCCTTGTTATGTCTCCCTTTTAATTTCTGATTTTTTTGAATACTGTCTCTCTATCTTTTGCTTAGTTTGGCTAAGGGTTTGTCTGTCTTGTTGATTTTCTCAAAGAACCAGATATTGGTTCCATTGATTCTTTAATTATTTACTTTCTTTCTAATATATTAATTTCAGCCCTGATTTTGATTATTTGCTGCCTTCTACTCCTCTTTAGTGGGACTGCTTCATTTTTCTAGAGCTTTCACGTGTACATTTAAACTTATGTCCACTTCTTCTCTTTGCTGGTATTTCATCTGTCTTGAGTTTGTGTGCGTTGTCCATATTGTCAGAGTGAGTCCATATGTGCATCAGGCCTCTTGGTCTGGAAAATACTGTTTTTGTGACATATATTTTTCATAACTCTATTATCAAAATGTTTCCAGAACAGTGAATATAAGTACTATTATTTTTTTATATTTGTTTTTTCAATTTTTTATTTGATATTTTATTTACACTTCAGATGCCATCCCCTTTCCCCATCCCCCCCTTAGAAAACTCCTATTCCATGCCCCCTTTTCCTTTTTGCACTTATACATTTTTAAAAAAATGTTAATCAAAGGCTTTATAAGTTTGGTATTGCTCAATCAGAGGTGTAATCCACTACCCAACTTAGATATATCAACTATCTTTGACTGGTAAAGATACATGAACATCTGCCTTCCTGTCTCCCCCCTCTTTCTCTCTCTTATCACGTAGCTTCTCCTCTCCTTCTTCTCCTCCTCTTCTTACTCCTCTTCCTCTCAATACTCCTCCCACCTTAGCTCCTCCTACATATCACCCTTCCTGTTAAAATGAAACTTTTCTCTCAAAATACAATTAGAGCATAATTATGCCTATTTGTACCAGTGAGGTACAAGATAGTCCTAATACCCAGTCCATCATTTTGTTGACTAACCAGAACCTCTGTCGTCTATTGTAACTAAAACACTTAGTTCTGAAACTGGCTTTTTCCTTGGCTTTAGGATGAATGTCAGCTGACGACCATCCACTCAAATCTTTTCTCTCAAGGTAAATAGCCAGGATTGGCTATGAGACTATAAGTTTTCAACCCCGTCAGAAATCCAGAATGACTGAGTTAACTATAATTGTGGGAAGCACAAAGCATAGCTTCTAAACTTTAGCCAATTTATAGAGACCTCTGAACACCTGGACACTCCCTCTACTACAAAACATTGGAGCATCTGTTCTTCAGCCTTCCAGCCCAGGATCATCTGACAGACCTTAGTGCTGCAGAATTATTAAGGGCTGATTACTCTGTCTAGGCAGATATAATCAGTCGACTATTCTGCAAGTGTGTCCTTTACTGGACAGTAATTTGTCTGTAGAAGGAAAGAGGCAATTCTTGTCTAGTGGCTGTCTCACCACAACTGAAGTAACTCCAAAGATGTTCAATTTCTTCTTAGAATCCACGACAGGAAGCTGTCAGGAGCAGACAGGTCTCTAATCAAAATAAACATTAATACAGAAATGTTTGTCACGTCAATTCTGTGGATTTCTGATGTTTTGAAAACCAACTATCCATATAAGGTAATCTAGACTGTTGTCTGTTAACTCTACTCAGCTATTTTTAAATAAAACATAGAAAACACCCTAACAATAAACTCCAAGCCATGAATTTGCTATTGTCCCTTAACTCACAGGCTGACGATCTCAAATCAGTTAAAAAATTTAAAGAGGGGTTGGGTCTAAGCCTTATATTCCTAAATGTGTTATATTGGTACAATGCCTATGAGAGTAATAATATTCATCTCACTGTTATATCAATAAGAAGCTCGTACCAATGAAAACTTTAAAATTTGTAATCAAAGTAAATTGGTGCCATTTAAGAAATTATATCTACATCTTGATAATAATTGTACAGATTTCTACCAATAGGTTATGGCTATGCAATAAATCCTAGCTAATCCTCTCTATTCCCACAAAACCACTACTTTTCCCTAGAAAGACAGCCCAACATTTACCACCTTAGTCTCCAAGCCCAGGGAATAGGTGCACTGACTCTTCATTAGCTTCTTCAAGCTGATTATGGGTGTTGAGATATTAGAAGAAGAGTGGGGGGGGGGAGAGCATATTGATATGCCTCTGGTGCTGTGTCTTCACTGAATCCACATGGAATTCCCGGACCTCAGAGGTTTGAGCAGGTCTGCCCAGCTTGCTTGATGAGTAGATACACCAAGGCTGATCATTCTGCAATATACAATTTTCAAAACAAATTTTAGTATCAAGATAGTTTTTTTTTTAAAGAGGGCTGACATTTTATTAAGTATGTTGGTTCTAACAGCTTTTGTTTTTTCCCTTCTTTTATTGGATATAATATTTACATTTCAAATTTTATCCCCTTACCCCATTCCCCCCACCACCCAGGAACCCCTTTTCCCATCCCCCTTCCTCCTGCTTCTATGAGGGTGTTCAGCCTCAGTGTTCAGCCTTCAAGGTACCAAAGATCTCGTCTCCCACCTATGCCCAACAAGGCCATCCTCCCCTACATATACAGCTGGAGTCATGTGTCCCTCCATATGTTCTCCTAGGCTGGTGGTTTAGACCCTGGGGAGCTATGGCTGGTTGGTACTGTTGCTCTCCTCATGGGGCAACCAACCTTTTTGGCTCCTTCAGTTTACTCTCTAACTTCTCCATTGGGAACCTTTGATTAGATTAATGGTTAGCTGTGAGTATCTGCCTGTGGGTATGTCAGACTCTGGGGGACCTCTAAGGAGACAGCCTTATCAGGCTGCTTTCAGCTTTCCCTTCCTGTCATCCATATCAGTGTCTATTTTTGGTGATTGCACATGGAATCAATACCCAGGTGGAATGGTCTCCATACAACCTCTCCTTCATATTCTGTCCCACACTTTGTCTCCATATTTGCTCCCTTGGGTATTTAGTTACTCCTTCTAAGAAAGACCTAGGCATCCTCACTTGTTCTTTCTTCTTCATGAGCTTCATGTGGTCTGGTAGTTGAATCTTTGTTGTTTCAAACTTTTGGGCTAATCTCTGCTTATCAGTGAATAAATACCATGTGTGTTCTTTTGTGATTGGGTTACCTCACTCAGGATGATATTTTCTAGTTCCATCCATTTACCTAAGAATTTCTCGAATTCATTATTTTTAATAGCTGAGTAATATTCCATTGTGTAAATGTACCACATTTTTTGTATCCATTCCTCTGTTGAAAGGTATCTGGCTTCTTTCCAGCTTCTGGCTATTATAAATAAAGCTGCTATGAACATAGTGGAGCATAAGCCTTTGTTATATGTTGGGGCATTTTCTGGGTATATGCCCAGGAGTGGTATAGCTGGGTCCTCAGGTAGTGCTATGTCCAATTTTCTGAGGAACCACCAGACTGACTTCCAGAGTGGTTGTACCAGCTTGCAACCCCACCAACAATGAAGGAGTGTTCCTCTTTCTTCACATCCTCGCCAGCATCTACTATCACCTGAATTTTTGATCTTAGCCATTCTGACTGGTGTCAGGTGGTATCTCAGTGTTGTTTTGATTTGCATTTCCCTGATGACTAAGGATGTTGAGCATTTCTCGGCCATTTGTGTTTCCTCAATTAAGAATTCTTTGTTTAGCACTGTACCCCATTTTAAATGAGGTTATTTTGTTGTTTGGCATCTTAATTTCTTGAGTTCTTTGTATGTATTCGATATTAGCCCTCTAATTAATTAGGATTGGTAATGATCTTTTCCCAATATGTTGGTTGCTGTTTTGTCTTATTGATAGTGTCCTTTACCTTACAGAAGCTTTGCAATTTGATGAGGTCCCATTTGTCGATTCTTGATCTTAGAGCATAAGCCATTGGTGTTCTGTTTAGAAACTTTTCCCCTGTGCCTAGGTATTCGAGAGTCTTCCCCCAACTTCTCTTCTATTAGTTTCAGTGTATCTGGCTTTATGTAAAGGTCCTTTATCCACTTGGAGTTGAGCTTTGTACAAGGGGATAAGAATAAATTAATTTGCATTCTTCTACATGTTGACCTCCAGTTGAGCAAGCACCACTTGTTGAAAATGCTGACCTTTTCCCACTGGATAGTTTTAGCTCCCTTGTCAAAGATCAAGTGACCATAGGTGTGCAGGTTAATTTCTGGGTCTTCAATTCTGTTCCATTGATCTTCCTGTCTGTCTCTGTACCAATACCATGCAGTTTTTATCACTACTGCTATGTAGTACAGTTTGAGGTCAGGGATGGTGATTCCCCCAGAAGTTCTTTTATTGTTGAGGATAGTTCTCGCTATCCTAGGTATTTTGTTATTCCAAATAAATTTGTAAATTGCTCTTTCTATCTCTATGAAGAATTGATTTGGAATTTTGATGGATATTGTGTTGAATCTGTAGATTGCTTTTGGCAGAATGGCCATTTCTACTAAGTTAATCAGGCCAATCCAGGAGCATGAGAGATCTTTCCATCTTCTGAGATCTTCTTCAATTTCTTTCTTCAGAGACTTGAAGTTCTTGTCATACAGATCTTTCACTTGCTTGGTTGGATTCACTCCAAGATATTTTATTTTATTTGTCATTATTGTGAAGGGTATCATTTCCCTAATTTCTTTCTCAGCCTGTTTATCCTTTGAATAGAGGAAGGCTACTGATTTGCTTGAGTTGATTTTATATCCAGCCACGTTGCTAAAGTTGTTTATAAGGTTTAGGAGTTCTCTGGTTGAAGTTTTAGGGACACCTAAATATACTATCATATCATCTGCAAATAGTGAAATTTTGACTTCCTCCTTTCCTATCTGTATCCCTTTGACTTCCTTTTGTTGTCTAATTGCTCTAGCTAGGACTTGCAGTACTATATTAAATAGGTAAGGTAAGAGTGGGCAGCCTTGTCTAGTCCCTGATCTTAGTGGGATTGCTTCAAGTTTCTCTCCATTTAGTTTGATGTTGGCTACTGGCTTGCTGTATATTGCTTTTACTATGTTTAGGTATGGGCCTTGTATTCCTGATCTTTCCAAGACTTTTAACATGAAGGGATGTTGAATTTTGTCAAATGCTTAGAAAGGTCTAGTGAGATGACCATGTGTTTTTTTTCTTTGAGTTTATTTATATAGTGGATTACATTGATGGATTTCTGAATATTGAACCATCCCTGCATTCCTGGGGTAAAGCCTACTTGATCTTGATAGATAATTGTTTTGATGTGTTTTTGGATTCGGTTTGCGAGAATTTTATTGAGTATTTTTGCATCAATATTCATGAGAGATTGGTCTGTAGTTTTCTTTCTTTGTTGGGTCTTTCTGTGGTTTAGGTATGAGTGTAATGGTAGCTTCATAGAATGAATTGGGTAGTGTTCCTTCTGTTTCTATTCGATGGAATAGCTTGAAGAGGATTGGTATTAGGTCTTCCTTGAAGGTCTGAAAGAATTCTGCACTGACACCATCTGGCCCCGGACATTTTTTGGTGGGAAGATTTTTAATGACTATTTCTATTTCTTTAGGAGTTATGTGACTGTTTAGATGGTTTATCTGCTCCTCGTTTAACTTTGGTACCTGGTATCTGTCTAGAAAATTGTCCATTTCATCCAGATTTTCCAATTTTGCTGAGTATAGGCCTTTGCAGTAGGATCTGATGATTTTTTTAATTTCCTCTGTTTCTGTTGTTATGTCTCCCCTTTCAGTCCTGATTTTATTAATTTGAATACTGTCTCTGCGCCCTTTGGTTAGTCTGGCTAAGGGTTTGTCTATCTTGTTGATTTTCTCAAAGAACCAGCTCCTGGTTTTGTTGATATTTTGTATAGTTCTTTTTTTTTTCAGCTTGGTTGATTTCAGCCCTGAGTTTGATTATTTCCTGCCGTCTACTCCTCTTGGGTATATTAGCTTATTTTTGTTCTAAGGCTTTCAGGTTTGCTGTCAGGTTGTTAACGTATGCTCTTTCCATTTTCTTTTTGTGGGCACTTAGAGCTATGATTTTTCCTCTTAGTACTGCTTTCAGTGAGTCCCACAAGTTTTGATATTATGTGTCCTCATTTTCATTTAATTCTAAAAAGTCTTTAATTTCTTTCTTTATTTCTTCCTTGACCAAGTTATCATTGAGTAGAGCATTGTTCAGTTTCCAAGTGTATGTGGGCTTTCCATTGTTTTTGTCCATGTCAAAGACGAGTCTTAGTCCATGGTGGTCTGATAAGGTACAAGGGATTATTTCAATCTTTCTGTATCTGTTGAGGCCTGTTTTGTGACCAATTATATGGTCTATTTTGGAGAAGGTACCATGAGGTGCTGAGAAGAAGGTATATTCTTTTGTTTTAGGATGAAATGTTCTATAGATGTCAGTTAAGTCCAATTGGTTCATAACTTCTGTTAGTTTCATTGTGTCTCGGTTTAGTTTCTGTTTCCATGATCTGTTCATAGCTGAGAGTGGGGTGTTGAAATCTCCCATTATTATTGTGTAGGGTGCAATGTATGTTTTAAGCTTTAGTAAAGTTTCTTTTATGTATGTGTGTGCCCTTGCATTTGGGCATAGATGTTGAGAATTGCGAGTTCCTCTTGGTACATTTATCCTTTGATGAATATGAAGTGTCCTTTATCTTTTTTGATTACTTCTGGTTGAAAAATGATTTTATTTGATATTAGAGTCACTACTCCTGCTTGTTTCTTCGGACCATTTACTTGGAAGATTGTTTTCCAACCTTTTACTCTGAGGTAGTGTCTGTCTTTTTCACAAAGGTGTGTTTCCTGAATGTAGCAAAATGTTGGGTCCTGATTATGTTTCCAGTCTGATAGTCTATGTCTTTTTATTGGAGAATTGAGTCCATTGATATTAAGAAATATTAAGGAAAAATGAATGTTGTTTCCTGTTATTTTTGTTATTGGCAGTGGAGATATGCTTGTATAGCTACCTTCTTTTAGGGTTTTTGGAAGATTACTTTCTTGCTTTTTCTAGGTTGTAGTTTCCCTCCTTGTCTTGGTGTTTTCCACCAATTATCCTTTGAAATGCTAGATTTGTGGTGAGATACTGTGTAAATTTTGCCTTTTTTTCTTACTTCTTTTAGTATTTTTTCTTTGTATTGTACATTTGATGTTTTGACTATTATGTGGCTGGAAGTATTTCTTTTCTGGTCTAAACTATTTGGAGTTCTGTAGGCTTCTTGTATATTTATGGACATCTCTTTCTTTAGGTTAGGGAAGTTTTCCTCTATAATTTTGTTGAGGATATTTACTGGTCCTTTAAGTCAGGAGTCCTCCCCCTCATCTATACCTATTATCCTTAGGTTTTGCCTTCTCATTGTGTCTTGGATTTCTTGTATATTTTGGGTTAGTAGCTTTTTGTATTTTGCATTTTCTTTGACAGTTGTGTCAATGTTTTCCATGGTATCTTCTGCACATGAGATTCTCTTTTCTATCTCTTGTATTCTGTTGGTGATACTTGTGTCTATGACTCCTGATCTTTTTTTTTAGGTTTTCTATCTCCAGGGTAGTCTCCCTTTGTGATTTCTTTATTGTTTCTACTTCCATTTTTAGATCCTGGATAGTTTTGTTTAATTCCTTCTCCCATTTGGTTGTGTTTTCTTGCAGTTCCTTAAGGGATTTTTGTGTTTCTTCTTTAAGGGTTTCTATCTGTCTACCAGTGTTCTCCTTAAGTTCTTTGAGAGTGTTATTTATGTCTTTCTTAAAGTCTTCTATCATCATCATGAGAAGTGATTTTAATTCTGAATCCTGCTTTTCTGGTGTGATGGGATGTTCAGGGCTTGCTCTGATGGGAGAACTGGGTTCTGATGATGCCATGTAACTTTGGTTTTTGTTGCTTACATTCTTGCACTTGCCTTTCGCCATCTGGTTAACTCTAGTGCTGCCTGTACTTGCTGTCTCTGACTGAAGCCTGCCTTTCCAGTTGTCTCGCTTGTGTCTGATCTCCTCGGGGTCCAGATGTCTCTGTGATCTTTTCCAGCAGCACTGAGTACAGTGGTACCTCTAGGATGCCTTAGGATATGGTGCTTCCAAGGTAGCAGTCCAGCTAGGTGTCTGCTGCTCTGGGTGCAGTGTCTCCTCTAGGATATCTCAGGATATGTTGTCTGACACTCTGAGTTCAGTTGTTCCTCTGTGGCTCTGGGTTGAGTGGACCTTCCAGAATGTCTTGGGTGGAATCTGGGGTCCACACAAAAGCAGACTGGGCAGAGGTCTGGTCCAGGCCTCAGATCCGGGAGATGGGTGGAAGGGGAGTGCTAGTCTTCAGGGGCAGGGGCGGGGGGAGGAGGGTTGGGTATCTGCTGGAATCTGAGCGCTCACAGCACCCAGCTATGGGCTTAGGGCAGTGTGTGGGTCTTTCTACCTACGGCTGGCTGTGGGATCCATGGAGCCTCCAGGATGTCTTGGTCAGAATCCGGGGTCCACACAAGAGCAGACCTGGCAGAGGTCTCGTCCAAGCCTCAGATCCGGGAGAGGGGCGGGTAAGTACTACTATTTAAAAAGCAGTAAACATAAGAATGAAATTGGCAAAGATTATAATTAAGTGATTCAGAAATGATCAAGTTCTAGGTGGTCAAAAATACATATCTAAGGAGTCGATTGCTGTCAAGACATGAGGGTTTTAATCCTTTTTAGAATTTCCAAATACTAGTTATGAGGTATGAATTTTGTAGAATATGTGAAGTATGTAAATCATCAGAGAAAAGAGAACCAACTCTCCTATGATGAGGAAACTGTTTCCAAAAGACAAGACACAGAATTATGCATGGCAAGACACAGAAAGTCCCAAGGACTACATTGATGATGATATCAGTGTATGGCCATTGAGAACTGCCAGTAGTTGGTAAACCCAGTCTAATTCTTGTAGCACTCTTAAGTTTTTCTACTTCTGCAGTAATTTACTTCCTGATCATATATGTTTTCAACCTACTTGCAAGTTAGTGTTAGCAAGGTTCTAAACACTTTCCTAAGGACATTGAAAGAGATCTTGGAAATCCTAATGCAATCTCTCCCATTTATGTTTTTCAGACATTCCCCAAAGATTATCTGAGCAGTTTCAGTATGTGTCCTTTGCATGAGATGGTCAGCAAAGAAAGGCTGAATCAGTTGGGTATCTGTGAATGTGTGCACAGAATGTACTTAGTCAAAAAAATTCAGAAGTCAAATTGCTACTGTGATTTGGAGAGCAGTGAGTGAGAAAGAATGAGAATAAAAAGGGTTATCTGTGGAATTTTTTCCTAAATGTATACTTTTCTCTTCTCTGTTTCTATCATTTATTATATTGAACTTAATCTTTTCAGCTTATTTTTGTAAGTATCAAGTTTTCATGTCATTAGCATTACATTAAGTGCAAAGGGAGATTAGGAGAGCTATATGTGAAGCCCAGACCTAGCACTTCTTAAATTTGAATTTACTGGGAGGCAGTACATGCACAAACATGACAATTGAAGTCAAAGTTATAAAGTCCACAACTATTTACATACCAAAAACTGAGGTTGTAGCCTTTGTAGTCTAATTCTGTGAATCAAGCTTCCCATTGAGAATTTATTTCCTGTATTTGGGATATGCAGTTTGAGGTAGGGTGGTAGTGTGTGTGTCTCTGTGTGTGTGTGTGTGTGTGTGTGTTCATAGTGGTTTATGATTAAAAGTAGTTTATGATTAAAAAGAAAAGCAATTTCTCCTAAGGCTGAGGTTGTGCCCTCTAGGCCTTTCATTTCATGCCTCTTTTCTAGTTTTTGTTTTTAAATAGGGGGTGGTGAATACATACATATGAGTCAAAATATTGTTTTCATCCAAATACTGTTTGTGCAGTAAGGACCAGTTTTATAAATTCTTACTTTTCTTTCTGGTGTAAAGAAAAATCAGAAAATAAAGAATTATAATTCAGACATTTTTCATATTTCCTGTCCATTGTCAACCTCATTTCCCCTCTTTCCATTTTCCCTCTTTCTCAATCTTGTTAACTCTCTTAAAGATGCCAGGGTTATTTCAGTCAATTATCTTTGAAATAGAAACTTTGAGATAGAAACATTTACTCTGTGCACATGGTCAGAGTTCCATGCAGCAGAGCTGAAGCACATGGGGCCCCCTTAAACACTATGAAATTTGCTTGATCATTTCTCATGCTGCCCAGTGGATGCATAGAATATCTTTAGGACTGTTGCATCATCCATAGATGTTTATCCTGCATGATCAAGTGGAACATCTAGTTCCATTGCCCAGTGATGTTTTCTCAAATACTGTGAAGATAAGCTAGACAGAAAAGGGGGTTTTCCTAATTAGTGGTACATAATGGTAAGATGCAGTTAATAGTTAATACATAATTAAGAATGATTCTGTTTTATTTATTAAAATTTGTGAAGAGATCATATCTTATATATTACACATATATAAAATGTGTAAAGATCTTATATGGTGGGAGATTATCTGTCAGTTATTGGTAAGTGTAAGCACTGGGCAGCTCTGAAGCAGAAGCAGTGTATTTAGGGATGGTTCCCTTAGGAAAGGGAAGGGGTTTTCTTAGTCACCCATACTGATAGACTCAGTAGATGATGGATTACTTTTCCTTGCAATTTTTAGTAGCGATGTAGCTTCATTGGACTGTCACTTGGAACTTACATCACAGAGAAGACTTTTAAAGTCTTTTAAAAAATTGGTGCTGGTATCATAATACATCTAGGCATGCCTTGTAAAAAAAATAAAACACAGCTGAACATTATAAAATGACAGTTTTTCCACACCCTGAAGACTTTATTATAGTGTGCCAGTATCATCACACTAAATGCCAAAAGAAAAGGAATATTTAAAGAAAAAAAGAAAGAAAGAAACAAACAAACAAAGAAAAAAATAAAAAAATTCAATCACTCCAAAAGAAAGCCCAGTTAATGAAATCATTGTGGCTGGAAACCTGAGAGGATGTTTAGGAAAGACAATCTTTAGATCCTGACTGGTTTACAAAGAAGAAAGTTATAATGAACATTTTTCAATGAATATACATGCAAGGTTCACTCTTTCATAGGTAAACAAATTTTAAAATTAAAACTTACTGACCAGTCAAAGCTACACTGTACACTGGATTAGGCCTGTTGTTTCTAAGCAATTGAATGAATAAACATTATAAAGTCCTACAAGGCCAAGTCCATGGTGATTTCATATTTACTCGATTACATTTTATGTGAAACAGTTTTGGTAATGTGTGAATGTTTTACATTTTGGGTTTAGCAGACACAGACTTTCTTGTCCTAGGAAATCAGTGTCATTTATTCTCCTTGCTGTCTTTTGAAAGCCTGTGAAGAAATTCTTAACACAGTAGTTGGTTCTGGCATAGAAACTCAACCTGCTTAAAAGAAACGTTGACTTTACCTAAATTTTCTGTAATTGACTGATCTTGTGTTTTGGGATAAAATGTTCTACCAATATCTGTTAAATCCATTTGCTTCATAACTTCTGTTAGCTTCACTGTGTCTCTGTTTAGTTTCTTTTCCATTATCTGTCCATTGATGAGAGTGGGGTATTGAAGTCGCCCACTATTATTGTGTGAGGTGCAATGTGTACTTTGAGCTTTAGTAAAGTTTTCTTTTATGAATGTGGGTGCCCTTGCATTTGGAGCATAGATATTCAGAATTGAGAGTTCATTTTGGTAGGTATTTTCCTTTGATGTGTATAAAGTGTCCTTCTTTATCTTTTTTGATAACTTTTGATTGAAAGTCGATTTCATTTGCTATTAGAATGGCTGCTCCAACTTGTTTCTTGCGAGTATTTGCTTAGAAAATTGTTTTCCAGCCTTTTACTCTGATATAGTGTCTGTCTTTGTCACTGAGGTGCGTTTCCTGTATGCAGCAAAATGCTAGATCCTGTTTATGTATACAGTCTGATAGTTTATTTCTTTTTATTGGGGAATTGAGTCCATTGATGTTAAGAGATATTAAGGAAAAGTAATTGTTGCTTCCTGTTATTTTTGTTATTAGAGGTGGAGTTATGTTTGTGTGGCTATCTTCTTTTGGGTTTTGTTGGAAGAAGATTATTTTCTTACTTATTCTAGGATTTAGTTTCCCTCCTTATGTTGGAGTTTTCCATCTATTATCCTTTTAAGGGCTGGATTTGTGGAAAGATATTGTGTAAACTTAGCTTTGTCTTGGAATATCTTGGTTTCTTTACCTACAGTGATTGAGAGTTTTGCTGGGTATAGTAGCCTGGGCTGGCATTTATGCTCTTTTAGGGTCTATAGGACATCTTTCCAGGATCTTCCTGCTTTTATAGTTTCTGGTGAGAAATCTGTTGTAATTATTATAGGTCTGCCTTCATATATTACTTGACCTTTCTCCCTTACTGCTTTTAATATTTTTTCTTTGTTTTGTGCATTTGGTGTTTTGAATATTATTTGATGGGAGGTCTAGTCTACTTGAATATTTGTAGGCTTCTTTTATGTTCATGGGCATCTCTTTAGCTTAGAAAAGTTTTCTTCTATAATTTTGTTTAAGGTATTTACTGGCCCTTTAAGTTGAGAATCTTCACTCTCTTCTATACCTAGTATCCTTAGGTTTGGTCATCTCCTTGCGTCCTAAATTTCCTAGATGTTTGGGGTTAGGACATTTTTGCATTTTGCATTTTCTTTGATAGTTATGTCAAAGTTTTTTATGTTATTTTTTGCACCTGAGATTCTCTCTTTTATTTCCTGTATTCTGTTGGTGATGCTTGCATCTATGACTTTTGATCTCTTTTTTAGGTTTTTTTTATCTCTGACGTAGTCTTCTTTTGTGATTTCTTTATTGTTTCTACTTCCACTTTAGATCCTGGATGGTTTTGTTCAATTCCTTCACCTGTTTGGTTGTGTTTTCTAGTAATTCTTTAAGAGATTTTTGTGTTTCCTCTTTAAGGGCTTCTACCTGTTTACCCGTGTTCTCCTGTATTTCTTTAAGGGAGTTATTTATATCTTTCTAAAAGTCCTCTATTATCCTCATGAGAAGTGATTTTAAATTTGAGTCTTGCATTTTTTGGTATGATGGGGTATCCAGGACTTGCTATGGTGGAAGAACTGGGTTCTGATGATGCCAAGTAACCTTGGTTTCTTATGTTCTTGCACTTGTCTTTCACCATCTGGTTATCTCTAGTGCTATTTGCACTCACTGTCTCTGACTGGAGCCTGTTTCTCCTGTTATCTTGGTTGTGTCAGAACTCCTCAGAGTCCAAATGTTTCTGTGATCCTTTGATCCTGAGATCCTGCATGTAAAAGGTCCTGGGAGTCAGGCTTCCTCTGGCATCCTGAAATCCTATGATCCTGAGCATGTAAGAGCTTCTGGGAATCCAGCTTCCTCTATGATCCTGGGTGTGTTAGAGCTTCTGGGAGTCCAGCTTCCTCTGGGTGTTGTGGGATTGGTTGCAGAGCTAGCATCCAAGGTCAGACCAGAAGGAACTGGTGCCAATATGTCAGGATATGGTGTCTTCATGAGTGCAGATCAGCTAGGCATCTGTCCAAGTAGGAAGGATCAGGCAGAAGGGGAAGAAGGGGAGTGGTATTCAGGAGGGCAGGGGTTTGGTGGGTGATGTGTCCTGAGTGCACTAGGCTTCCAGCTGCTGCTCTGGGTATTGGGGTTGTGGGGAGGGTTCTTACCAACTGCTCAGAGTCCAGCGGATCCTCTAGAATGGGTCAGGATATGGTGTCTTCATGGGAGCAGACCAGCTAGGAGTCTCATGTTTCCCCTTTCTATCTGCAGAATAAATCTCAGGTATAACAAATATAAGGATAACAAAATCCAGAATTAAAGATCCATTATATGTTTTTAAAGAGGCAAATATCACTGTAGCTGGTGCTGAGACTTATAATGATAGCAATAAAAATTTATGGTCATTTAATTTTTAATAAATTGAGCTCTAAAGCAAAAGCTTTGGGTCTCAGAAAAGATTCACTCTAGTGACATTTCTTCAGTAGTGAAATAACCTATGATTTCTATAACAGATTCTGTCAAATCATTCCCAGAGTATATTTTCCTATTGCAACAATGAAAATGAGTTTATAAGAACCATGAACACCTTAAACATCAGCACACTGTAGATAAAACCACAAGGTTTAGGGATGCTATAATAAGTTATGAGACTATCTAGTCATCTGGGAACAGGATGTCCTGCCCTTGTCAGCATGATTGCTCCTAAATGGAATGGTTATTTCTATCACACTCCCAAGTCTTCTGGTGTCTATAGTCCTAGACTCAATTATGGAGCTGACATATCTTGTTTGTCTGAGATTTGTTAAGAATATCAAGAGTAATAAAGTTTGGCTTACCTCCCAACTTACTCCTCAGAATTCTTTTACATTCCCAATACTCCTAGTGAAGCTTAGGAGGTGGCTGGAAATTTGTCTAGTAATACTGGGCAGATTTCTTTCAGATTGAAGCAACTGTGTCTTTGAATTCTTATCTTAATAACTCCGGGTGATTGGTTTTTGGTTAATACTTGTAGAAATTATGTATTTGTCAGCATCTTTTCAACCTATCTAAACGTGTACATTCTATTGACAATGTTTGGGTTTCAGGCACATGGCAACAGTACCGTGATTTTGGTGCCCAAAATCTTAGTGTTAAACTTTCTGAAACATTCATTCTTGTAGACTTGTAGTTTTAAACCTCTTTAATGTTCTCCAATTGTTTCTATCTGAGGAATTTAATCTCACAGAAATTTCAAAGCAATTTTAATATATCTTTGAAGCTCAAATATTGTTTGATTTGTTGGTCCATATTGGGGTTTGAAAAGAAGGCATGCTGTAGGCTGAGGAAATTATATAGTGATCAAACACACTTGCTGTTCTTACAGAGGACCCTAGGGTCAGTTCCTATCTCCTATATGGTGACTTATAACCATCTGATTTCAGAGATTCTGGTGTTCTTCTCTGGCTGCCATAGGCAACAGGCATACATGCAGTGCATATTTATACATTCAGACAACACACACACACACACACAAAATAAAAATAATAATTTTAAAAAGAGAGAGTATGCCAAGTCATTATAAAGTCAGCAAACACCAAAAGAATTGAAAGGTACTAATGTGTATCTATTATTAATTAATTAATAATGTGTATCCATCCACAGAATAGAAACATTAACCCTGTTGAAGGAATGATCTCTTGTGTAATGTGGTTGCCTAAGTTCCCATGTTTACCATTGTGCAATATCATGAGCCCAGTGCCTATTTCAGATTGGGTGATACTGGAGAGAGGACATAGAGAGAGAAGGTATCTTACCATGGCAGGTATCTGAGAGCAGGCTGACTAGGGTAGGTTTTTCAGTCTTTCTGTCTAGGAGGAACTCTGGAAGTCTGTATTTAACTTCTGATTTTAGGTCTCAAGAGTAAGGAGCATTGATGTTGTAATTTTGAAAGATTAAGCAGTGTAGTCTGACAATAAAAATTGTCCTACTGTGTATTCCCATATGTGGACTTGTTACAGGTCCTAATGCAAAAGCTCCAGCAA
Source organism: Arvicanthis niloticus (assembly GCF_011762505.2). NCBI lineage: Eukaryota > Metazoa > Chordata > Mammalia > Rodentia > Muridae > Arvicanthis > Arvicanthis niloticus. The sequence goes on along the minus strand of NC_047665.1, from coordinate 67,940,640 downwards.
GTTACAGGTTGAAACCTTATTCCTATTGTCTCTCTCAGACACTCTTTCTTGGAGATGCAAAATGACAAATAATCATTAATGTAACTCCATGTCAAGGAGGAACATTAGAGAAGAAAGAGTTGAAGATCAAATAGAAATCTACTATTTCAATTATTCTTAGTTTTTAAATAGATAACTCTTTAGAGTAATAGTAGTAATAACATAGCATATTGATTCATGGTAGAATGTGGTTAAATGAATGAATAATAGCAACGAAATCAGGACAAATGGAATGAATTCGGAGCTAACTGCCATAAGGGACTAGAGTTTTCTTTGAAGTTATATAATGTTATTTAAAAACTTAAATAATGACAACTTAAATAATGACAAATATAAAATGTACACTCTAGGAAAACCACTGGAAAAATCAGAAGAAAGAAGGTATAAATCTATAAGGGAGAAAAAGAAAACTTAAAAGATGCTCAGTTAATCAAGAAAAAGGAGGAATAAAAGAGAGGAAGAAAAACAAAAGGAAGGGGAGGAGAAAGATGACAGGTAGAGGGAGAAGGAAAGAAGAAACAGAAATAGAAGGAGAAGTAGAAGGAAGGGAGGGGAAGAGAAATTGAGGGGAGGAAGAGATAGAAGAGAAGTCAGAATAGGAGGAGGAGGTAGAGCCTACATAGGATTCTATTTTGTTTTTGGCTGGTGTGCAGACTTTTTTTGAACAATATGATAACCTTTGTTGCACAAAATCACTCGTTTGGAATTCTTTAATTTTTCAACACCATTAATTAGTTAGTCAGTTGGGTTTGCTGAAAGGAGATATTTAAATACAAGTCTTAAAATATGTTTCTGGTCTCTGAAGATCTACATGCTTTTTGTTAACTTTTTGAGAGTCACTGGGCTTTATAAAAATTATATTAAAGCTACGAATTGGCTCCCCAATGAGTTTCATGAATATACAGTCCTGTAAAATGCTTTATGATATTTCTATAGGCCTATTTATCTTATGAATGCATATATGAGTACTCTAGGGAACCATGGACTTCATGTTAAGACTATTTGCACCACAGTTTGTTCTTTTAAAGTAAAAATATGCCTAGGAATTCTCTCATAAATGAGGTTTCCACAGAGTCCAGACCATACTTTCTGCCAATTTACATTGATGAGAACAATCCCTATTCAAAGATGTAGATGGATACCTGGCACATAGTGGTCAGTACAGTGATGTAGATGGATAGTTTCTGTGCAGTGGTCAGCACAATGATGTAGACAGGTACTGATGCTGATGGGTACCTGCTGCACAGATGTCAACACAATCATGACTTACTGTGAAGCTGGATAAGTGTCTGTTGCCAGGTACTTGTAGAGGCAGAAGTACCATTTGGTCAATATATACACAGTGAAGGAAAGGGACCTTTGTAACTTTAAGGCATGAAGAAATATTTTATTTTATTGGTCATCATGTATTTTAAAGGGTGCAACAACCATCATGATATTTTGATTGAGTTTCCAAATAAATTCATGTTCATGTAAGATGTATGTTCTTATGCTTAATATTTTTATATTCAAAATGCTATAAAGGTATCTTTTTTATATTTCTAGATTATATAATTATATATGTGTCAGCAGAAGCCCTAACTATTCTTTCACTCAGTTTAATGGATTGTCTTGTATTTTTCAAACTGCTTGCATTTCATCTAGGTGACCATGACATAGGTTAAAAAAGGAGAGCCAAGAGTCAAATCAGTGCTTGAAACATTTGATGCCAAACCTGAATTTAATCCTGGGACCTCTGACCTCCTCTGAGGTCTACAAGAAAGACATGGTGTGCACCCTGCCCTTTTCAACATAGACATTTTAAAAAGGAGGGGGAGATGTCTTAGTTAGAGTTTTATTGATGTGAAGAGATATCATGACCAAGTCAACTCTTATAAAGGTAAATGTTTAACTTGCGCTGGCTTCCAGTTTCAAAGGTTCAGTCCATTACCATCAGGGTGGGAAGCATGGTATTCTGCAGGCCAACTTGATGCTGGAGGAACAAAAATTTCTACATCTTGATCCAAAAGCAGCCAGGAGGAGATTAAGACCTCAAAGTCTTGCCTCTACAGTGACAAACTTCCTCTAACAAGGCCACTCCTCCTAATAGTGCTACTCCCTATGGGCCAAGCATTCAAACACATGAGTCTATGGAAGCCAGACCTATTCAAAACAACCACAGGGTGCAGGGCAGGGGGAGTCAAGTAGATGTGAGTACACTGATGAAATAGTTTTTATAGTGTGAAGGCATTCTATAAGGAATCTACATAAAAATTAAGAAATCATGTTTATTTGTGGAAAAGATATAATATGGACAGGAGATTAGTTGGGGCTACAGGGAGGGGGATGAGAAGCTGATTGGGTAAATGTAATCAAGTATATTGTATACTGTTGTCAATTATTTAAATAATCAAAAAATTAATTAAATGGAGTGAAAATATCATAGATATTTTGATGTGAGTTTGGACTTCAAATGAAATCTATGCTAATCTTTATTTTTAAAGTGTCTAGGCTTTATTTTACCACTAGATCCTTTACCACAAGGCTTGATTTCATCTGATCTCTTTTTTTCTCTAGAAGAAGAGTCACTGGCAAAATTTTTCTCTCCCTGCCTTTTTTTTTTTTTATCAAAAGTACTTTCTTTAATATAAAAAGATGTCAAAGGCAAGAAAGATTAGAGTAATGAGAAAGCTGAAGAATTTTCATTTTCCAGATCTCTCCTGTTGCCTTCTTTCACCTGTGTCTGGATAGAGAAAAGACTGTGTTCTTGCTCTTCTTTTAAAATTTCAAAATGCCTAGCAGTATCATTTGTTTCATCAAAGTTGGTAGAACTGGTGGCTCTAGAAAAATTACATGTTAGTAGACAGGGTTTGGATACTTCCCTATCCTGGGTGGTTTTCCCTCTTTGGCATTTATCCATTTAGCAATGTCTACTCGATTTGTATGTTTTACCATGTAACATCTTGTTTAAAATTACATTTCTCTAGAACTAACAATTCCATTTTAGGAGACTGATGTGATGGGTCAGCAAGAAAATAACTTTTCCCCAGTCTCGACAACCTGAGATGCTCCTCAGAACCCATAGTGTGGTAGGATAGAAGCAACGCCCACAAGTTGTCCTCTGATCTCAGCATATATGATATGGCTTGTGCACGCACACATTCACACACTATGTAATGTAAAAAAATACATGTAATATATATATATATATATATATATATATATATATATACTATATGTATGCATGTGCACATATAATCTTACAAACAACCTTGTTTTAATCAGTACTATAGCATGATATAGTACTGATTTGTACTATAGTTCTAAGCATAAGGTAGTACCTAGCACAGGAGGTAATGTTTGTCACATAGATGAATGTAAGTTTAAAACAATGAAAAGCTGTCGACTGTGAACTTCACCATTTTCCAGGTGCAGTCTGTGGAGAAGCAGACACATGACCTGCAAGGATTTATCAATATCACAGAAGGAAAGGGAGAAAAAGGCTCCTGCCTTCACTATGATGGATGTGAGGAGAAACAGGAAACACAAAGCATTGCTATAGTAATTTATTTTTGGCTCAGCAATACAGAGGTCAGTGGACAATCCATCAGCAGACCTTAAAAAATAGCATAAACAGTTATTTTTGCTTTTGTTAAAGAATATATATATTCTTTAACAATATATTCTTTTTTGTTAAAGAATATATATATATATATATATATATATATATATATATATTCTTTAACAAGAACCAAAAATTAAAAATGTTGTATAGATGTATATAAGTGAAGAATGATGCAGACCACTTTGATCTAGTTGTTCAGAAATTAATTTTAAGGAAGGCTTTGGACTGGTTATATTTTATTATGTAACAATACTGATTATATTTTTAGTCTTGTAAAAAGCTTTTGGTTTTAATTTGTGTCAATAGCTTTCAACATACAATGAAATCTTTCTGGTCATTTTCAAATGTTATTTGATTTTTTAAATGATTCCTTTAAACACAGAATTATAACATGAGTGAGATAAGTTCCCTTTATATTTTCACTACATAAATATTTTGTATTGGAAGAAGGAAATTAACTTTTTCATAAATTTCTATGAAGTATTAACAAAAATTTGCTATAAAATGATCTACATATTCAACTGTTGATGACACAGGGATACTCATCATATAGCTTCATGGAAATCCAATGTGTGCAATTATCATTATAAAAGTTAATAACAGAATTCTTTCCTTCATCAAATATAATGCTGTTTACCTATTTTTATAAAGTATTTAATACATGACTGTGTTCTGATAGTACGTCTGGTTTATTCAAAAACATTTAATACAAAATAATTCAGAAAACTTATGTTGTTAGTGTGAATGTAAAAGAAATGATTTGGAGATTTCTGTGTTCCAGAAGCTAATTGACTAATTGTCTAGATTTCAGATCTTATAATAATGGCAGCAGAAAAAGTTAATTTCCTAAGTTTTTGAAAAAGTTTAAGCCCTGAGGCAGAATAAACATGATCTTAAATATTTAAAATGTTTTTTCCTACAGATTATAGACACAAGAATGAAATTAAAGGAAATCTATTTTATATAAAGTTGATCTGTTAACTCTACTTGTGAAATAAGTTTTGTGTGTAAGGATCATGTATTAAGTAATATTGTGTAACAAGCTACTCCCAGTACATTTTTCAACAGCAGGGAAGAAATTCTCATTGCTGTACACCTTCTGCATTGATTCATCTTTTTCACTGCTTCATGTATTCCCCAGTATCTATTTGTTGTGTATAATTATGCTTGCCTTCTTATTGTATCAAATGTTAAAGTAAAACATATAATGTTTAATAATCATCATTGCTATGGTTTTAATGTTCATGTTTCCTCTTCAAATCCCCAGTGGAACAGAGGAGGAGGGAAAGAGGAAATTAAGCACTGAGGACTCTTTTCATGGTTAACTTCATTGAAGTAAACCTTGAGATCCTATTTTTTTTGTTTTTGACATTTTTATCATGTTGATGACTGGGATCAAGATACCATCTTGGAAACAGTGTCTGGTTCAATTATGGGGCAACAACTGATCCTGCTTCAATATTGGACACTTTACCATCCAGATCTGTGAGAAAAATATATTCCTATCATTTATTCATACCATGCTACAGTGTTGTATTAGCATGAACAGACTAAGATAATGATAATGTGTTTTCTTCCTTCTGTGAAGATTTTGCCATTAGGCTACTCTTTCTACAGATATGATCTGTGCTAATTTTGGTAAAGCATACAATGAATAAATATGTTGAAAGGATCTATTTCTTCAGTAATATTTGTTCATTAGTTTTCTCTCTATCAAAAGTCTATTGACTTCTTTTGGTTCTTTCCTTCACTTTGTCCTTGCTGTTTTACCGTGTTGCCTTTCCTTCACAGGAGGCTGCCTGTGACTACTTTGTTCTCTGAGTTATCGTTCCATCGACAAGAGTTTTTATAATGGTGCTTGCTTTTTGGACTTCTGAAACCTAAGTTAGAACACTTGGAAAGTCATTAGATCAGTGTTTCGCTTAAAAAAAAACTTCCCTCAAAATGAAAAGGAAAATGCTCAGCTTATATTCCTATGTGCTCATCTGGATGTTTTGAAACAAATGGCTAAACTGTGATTTTACTATGTCCATAGTCTTAATGGAAAGGTTTGTGCTTTAAGTCTTTGTGTATTTGTTGGTTGAAAATCATGAAATATTAATGTAATGATATAAATAGTAAAATTATCACTTCCATTTGTTCTACCAGAAAAATTTCTATCAAATAAGAAAGACTGGCTGGGAGCCAATGAATCTGTCAAAGAATTAGTGACTGAATAATGGATTAAATTAACAACCCTTTGGTGAGCTATTTAGCAGGTTATTTAGTTTGGTGAAAAGCAAATCTTTTGCCTTCTGTGTAGAAAATTATTTCTAAGGTCACTGCACAATGAAGAGGAGAAAAGCAGTTTTAAAACATCTGAAGTGCATTATAACAATTATAAAAGACTGCATGCTCGGTAATGGAGTTGCGAGTAATTTGATGAGTATAATTTCCAAATCAGTTGGCAAAAAGGAAGCAGAGAGAAAACTGTATTAGCTGATGTTGGAGATAATGCTAAACTCAGTTAAAAAGCTTAGTTGTCCTCACAAGAAGGTGCTTTTCATACCAATCTCAAGTAGGCTTTGAAGAGATTTTCGGACACATGTCAGCATTACTTTTTGTTTTGTTTTTTTTTGTGATTTTTTTTTTTTGCTTTTCTACATTATATTTGAAATTGTTAATTGCATGTTGTAATTTTTACTTTTAATATACATAATATTTTGTTTGAGTGAAATATAATTTTACACTCCCTTTGTTTTTCATTTTTTCCCATAGCTCTGATGGGAATGGCTAGCCTCAGAACTTCCTATTAAGACAGACTCTTTGGCAGTTTTTGTTTTTTTTTAATTTACTTTCAGCTTTCACTTTTTAAAAGTTTTATTATGTGATCCAGGCTGGCCCTGAGCTTGGAACTCTCCTGCTTCAGTTGCCAAGTGCTGGGATTTCAGGTGTGTGCCAGATTAGCCAGCTCCTCTTAGCTTTGATTAGAATCTTGTATATACTTTTTTCCAACCTATGATTATCCTGTCTGGTAGTTTACCTGCAGTAATGAACTCCTTTGGCAAGAATCCTGTATTGGCCACTGTTAGGATGCTTTAAAGGCATAACACTAAACAAGGAAATTTGAGTGCTAAATACTTTATGCAGTGAAATGAAGAAATGGGGGAGAAATAACGTGTCAAGAGAATTTCCTGGTATAGAGGAAGGTGACTTTAGGAAGAAAGGGTAAAAACACAGAGCAAAGTTAGCTGATTTAACAGTATCACCTCCAGCTAAACTCACTTATGATCCCAGCAACCTTATGTGATATGGACTGTCCTCTGGCTTTTTATCAGTAAAACCTGTCTCAGAGTAGACGACTTAGTTAGCTGTTTCTGGGGGTAGTATTCAAGAGCTGTCTCCATTCTGCAGCGACAATCACTCAGTGTGCTATTCTCACGATTCAGAGGAATTATGGAACAGAGGGCCAAGCCATTTTTGTTGTTGTTGTTTGTTTTGTTTTTATTTATTTATTTTTATTTTTTGGGAGGGTCCAGGTTGCTATATGGGATAAGCAAATTAAACCTAACTTTAAAAACAAATAGTTCACACACTTTGTTTCATGACTCTATAACCCTGCTAAACGATAGGCTTTTTGAAGGATAGAATCAATTTTATTTCCCTTTTCAACACCTTGCTCAAAATTAATTTCTGAAGAGAGAAATACAACCTTGATTGATGTCAGTGGATATGGACAGCATCTCAGAATTCTATCATTTATGTGATCAGTACTAATTTCTCATTGATGCTATAATAAATGACCTTGTTCTGGGGGTGTGCCACCAACACACGACAGATTTCTTATAATTTTAAAGGCCAGATATTCCAGTTGTGTCTCAGCAGGTGAAATCAAGGTGGTATCTGAATGGCTGTTCTGACAGAGGCTATAAATAGGAGTATTTTCTTCATTTTGTTGTTTGCTTCTTTGCTGTTTGTTTCTGCTGCTGGAAGACAGCATCCTTTGGCTCTGTCCTTTGGCTCATGGCTCTTTCTTCCAACATCAAAGGCTAGCTTCTCCTGGATCTCTGTCTGTGTGATTGAGTCTTCTACTTCTTTCTGATCATAAGGAACTTTGTGATTGCATTGGGTGTGATTAGATAATCTCTCCAAATCCATGTTAGCCTTAATTTTTTTTATTACCATATATTTAGTGTGTTTGTAGTTTCTATGGACTAGGAAAAAAATTCTTGGAGGGGATGTATTGATTTGCCTATTTCATTATCCAAATGACTATATTTTTTAAACAGAATTTTCAGCCTAGACTGAAGAACTGAATTTTTAAAATCTGACTAAAAATTAGGTAAAAGTACCCGAATGGCATCTAATTATTTTCAGAATAAGTTCCTGTGTATAAGTGAGGCCTAGCCAGATTTCTTCCAGGCAAATTGTTTCCATCTGTTTTTTTGTCAGTATGAATCATAAGGACTTCTGGGAGACTGAGACCTCTTCCACAAGTGAGAAAATTCCATTTGAAGCATGGATGTGCTTTGAAAATGAACCTTCATTGTGTTAAGATAATAACCCCATTAGTAAGGTTAATCCTGCTTAAATCTCAGCACATTTTGATCTTTCTAGAGTGAATTTTAAGCAATTAGAGACTTCATGAATAAACTTTTGAGACAAAATTTGAATATATTGTTCCAAGTAGAAGTGTAAAAATAAACATTTTCATAAAAATTAACATCAATTTTCAAAAATTAAAAATCAATTATAAACTCACTTGATCAAATAAGAAGCAAATTCATTATGGTTGTATGTTTATAAAGTAATGAATGCTAAATTGAGACTAGTCTGGGCAGAAAGAACTTTGTGTTTCTTTTTGAGGGAATAGAAAGGAAACTAATTAGGAATATGAAGCATTAGGGTATATTAAAGCTTCTGGATGGCTCTAAATTTGTCCTGGATTTTCTTAGCTTCAGGCCATAATGGTAATATTATTCTCTATTTTGTGTCAAAGAATCAGCTACCTCTGCTTCGGGGTGTGTTCACCTACACTGGCACTTTTACTACCAATCTAATTGCTTATTTTATAAACTAATGGATTTTTTTCTCATTGGGCTTCTGGGTTCAGAAGAGAATGTATTATATTCTAAAAATATTGGGACTACCTGGTTGATCTTTGGACTATTGTCTTTCTACATTCACGAGGGAAACTTAAACAACAGAGTTTAAGAGATGGAATCTCAACTTAAAACTATTCTACTCTTCTAAAATAAAATAAAATAAAATAAAATAAAATAAATAAATAAATAAATAAATAAATAAATGAAAATTGACAATTGACTCACTCTCTTCTGGCTCAATCTGGGTTTAACAATCATTATAATAAAATAATTCTTAATCACTATCAGCATTTCTCATAGTCTGTTCTGGAAATGTAAGAGAGCTTTTTATTGTATTATGGGATTAAGTTTTTGTTTTAATTCCAGATGTGGGATATGGAGGTGCTTCAGACTGACCACAGCAGCTGACTATAATTTGTCTTGTGCTATAGCAGGAGTTCTGATTTTACAGCTGAAGTTGTTTCTGCAATGGTGTGACACTGAATTCTGGGGACTCGTCAGAGGATATATAAAGGCTAGCGCCCAGAGAGGCTTGTTGCAGATTGTTGTTGTTGTTGGGTTGTTGGTTGGTTGCTGTTGGTTGCAGTTTGTTTTTAGTCGTGTACAAAGAAGAAACAACAAGAAAAAAATTAGTTACCTTGATATTGAAGATCAAACTTGCCCCTGAGGAACTTGACATTGTTAATTAATAGGAAGTAATCTAACAATAATTTAACCCCCCTTCCCCCTACATTTTTCGTCTCTCATCTACTGTTAGGAAGTTGTAAGGGTGGGGGAAGGGTAAAGACAGGTAGAAGAAAAATGAACCCATAAAGTAGAAAAGACCGGCTACAAGGTGTGTGACTTGAGTCTTTAGAGAAGCTCAGGGATTTATACATTATAGGCAAAGACTCAGCATGTGGCCATGAGTCCCACAGATTTATTCAAGACTTAGTATTTTACTGATATTGGAACTTGCTATCCCTCTGAGTTTAATGCCATTACTTCAGCTTAATTACTTCCATTAGTGTGGATTATAGTAAAATAGAACATAAAAGGTAATCCTGTGACTCAGTTTTAAAGAAGTTGTTTATATTTTATAAAGTCTTATACCACTCAGTGCTTCTTTTACAGTCTGGTGATGTAGGATCTTAGTGAGGGTTGGAGCACTTCTCACTTGTTGGTGAAATTAATACAGGATGCTACAGTCCCAGAGATTCAATGTCTTAGATCCATGAAGAATGAAAAATAAGAGTTTAACTCAGTAAGAGAATAAGTAAAATAAGTATAGATTTATTAGGTAAAATTGAGAAAAAATACTCAAAGGGAATAATACCTAGATAATATTATTGCCCTAGAAAATTAACTCTGGCTCACTACATGGCTACAGTGTAAGGAGTTCATGTTTCACTTACTGAGAAGCATCCTTCTGGTGTATTGTTCCCAGTTTGTGTCAACTATCAAAACAATCAAAACAAACCAACCAACAAACACCTAAGTAAAACCTATGAATCGTTAGGACTGTGTGAATGAATATATGCTTTCCTGTATCTTTGATAAATACATAAAATTAAAATGTCTATGTCATTACCTTTATTTTTACACACACACACACACACACACACACACACACACACACACACACAGTCTTAGTTAGGTTTTTACTGCTCTGAACAGACACCATGACCAAGACAAGTCTTATAAAGACTTATATTTGGGGCTGCCTTACAGGTTCAGAGCTTCTGTCCATTATCATCAAGGTGGGAGCATGGCAGCATATAGGCATGTATGGTGCAGGCAGAGCTGAGAGTTGTACATCTTCATCTGAATGCTGCTAGTGGAAGATTACCTTCCAGGCAGCTAGAGAGAGGGTCTTGAAGCCCACACTACAGTGAAACATCTACTAAAACAGGGCCATACTTTTTAATAGTGCCATTCCCTGGGCCAAGTATATACAAATCAACACCTACACCTACACCTACACCCCCGACACACACAAAGCTGTCAGACTATTTTTCAAAGTGGCTATAACTACATGACATTCCCACCAATGTTCTATGTGAGTTCCACACCCTCTACAACCCTACCAACATGTGATATGGCCAGTATTTTCTGACAAGTGGCTGGGTATAGAAGATCATTGTGGGTTTAGTTTGTGTTTACTTAATAAACAGTGATTTATGCCTCCTCCCATTTTTTTTCTGTGTAGCTCACCATGGCCTTAAATGCATGGAGTTCTACCTGCCTCAGCCTACTGAGTGTAGATTTCTAGATACTTGTCTCTATATCTTGCTTTAAATATCTCTTTATATTCATATTTCCTTCAGTCCATCATCTTTAGTGAAATATTTACAAGAATTAGTTCCCAAATTTCCATTCAGAAATAAAAGAGATTGAGAGGCTCCCAGTATATTTAGTCACTACAGTCGAGTTGCTATCATCATAGTAAAGAAACCAGTTTCTTGGTTGACTTTTCTCTTCATAAATAAATTTTCTCTCTTTAAATGCATTGTCATTAATCCAGCTTAATTTCCATATGGGTTTGAATTCTCTTATTGCTTTAATATAAAAAAGCATAAAAGGGCTTAAATTCTTTGTTTTTTTACCAAACTAGTATTTCCTAGTGAAGGTCACTTTTGAATTTAACAAAATTCAGTCAGAGTATGCCATAGAATCCCTTCAATATTCATTAAGCATGGTCTACAGCACAGACATCATCCTGCTCCAAACACTGCTCAGAAAAATGATGTTTTTCTCATGGAACTTACAACATTGTAGGAGAAACTTGATGATACTAGTTGCATTCCAAGTTCCAAAGTCCTATCTTTTTTTAAGAAGTAAAAGAACACCAGAATATTTAAGAACTGCAATGATCAAAATGTTGAAATAGCAGGACCATGCTGAGGGAAAGCAAGATGCCCATCATTCTGACGCTGGGAAACTCTTTGATAGTCATTCTAATGCAAGACAATTGGGGACCGCTCTGCTGAATGTTGGAACCCGCACTGCCAAAAGCTAGGGGGACAAAATTGTTAGAACCTGCACTGCTCCAAGCTTTGGGGGCTAAGTTGTCCTGGCTCATACTGCTGCTATGGTTCGCTGGTCGGAGTTCAGCAAGAGAGAGAGTGAGGGTGGATGCAAAGAATGGAGACCAGACAGAGTGGGATTCAGTCCCGTTTATTCTCAAGTCTCCTTTTCTCTTTCCAAGTTCCTTGTTCCTAGTCCAAGTCCCAAGTCTCGAGTTCCTAGTCCCTAGTTCCTAGTCCCTAGTGCCTCCAAGTTTCAGGTTTTCCAGTCCCCTCTTCTGTCTGCCTCTTGCCTTTTATAAGTCTCACTTCTTAAGTCACACCTTTAAGTCACATGCACCCAAGGGAAAGTCCTTGGTATATAAAACAAGATGTTATCAGAGTGGGCTCAGCTGTTGTAGGCTGTTGAAAACAAGTCTCTTGTCAGGGTACATGGCTCAAGATGGCTGCAAGGATGACAGCTGCCTTCTGTCGACTCTCCACACAGGGCTTAGCAAAATAGAAGGCCAATAGTGCTAAAATGCATTGCTAATGAGACTGTACAGATAGTACTTGAAATGTCCTTCATATAATTTAGCAAGTGAGAACTTAAAACCTGTTTACAGAGTGGGGGATCAAGTGCTAAAGCCTCAGTGTAAAGTAATTTCTTTCATTCACTGGCTATTTCTATATATAAAATAATACTGTAATTCCAACTTCTGTTGATATCTAGAAAAATGCGTCTTGAGTATGACCCTCCATCTGATGAAAAGAGACAGTTTGATCTTTATCTGAAAACACCTTAGGAGTAAGAGTAAGCTGGTTAGAAGGTGCTATACATCAGCAAATGGTTTACCCAGAGGTACATGCTCTGATAAATCAATTTTCAGAAAGTTATACCAAAAAGGCAACTCTGGAAACCAAATGACAAAATTCTAATGATAAAGCCATTTTGAAAATTTGCTTCCAGGTGGTGAACTCACCAGATACATCCCATACTTTGATCAAACTGCAAAATCAGTGTAAAACTTACTCTGCCAGAGAATTCACACAAGCTATGACATCATGTTTCCACTGGGACTTAGGGGTACCCTTACTGCTGCTGCTGATCTACTTAATCACTGAGTGACTGTCTTTTGAAAATATCATCAAAGAAATTGATAGCAAGTATGTCTGAGGCTTTCCAGTTCTCAAGACTGTCTTGGATTACAGAGAAAAAGGTTGGTCAAAGGAAACAATGTAAATCCTCTGCCCTTTTGTGGAAGAAATAACTTTATAACCAGAGGTAACCCACTATTTTAACCTGATGTGACCCAATGTACATGTGATCTGAAATGGCAGGCAAAATAATTCTCACAAAGAAGTCAATAGGGAAGTGTCTTTTCATCCTTAACAGAGAATCTTAAAATGGTACTTGCTTCTTTTTCAATTCTTGGAAATGTATGAAGCTGCTATGCTTGTTGATATGGCTACCTTATTGTGACCAAGAAATGACAAGTCTGATGAGAAAAGCCAGTGCAGTGAAGATTACAGAAGGAGAAGATAGAAAGCATTGGTGCAGTACCTGAGAGAAAGCTCAGTTGGTAAGGTGCTTGCCACACAAACATAAGGACCCTAGTTTGATCCCCAGCACTCACAGGAAGAAGTAAGAGCAGCCTTGTAATTCCAGCATGAAGAGACAGGGATAGCAGGATGCTGTAGGCTCACTGGATAGTTAACTCAGCTGAAATGGTGAGTCTCAGGTTGTAGGGTGAGTCCCTGACTCAGAATTAAGGTGAATGGTTCCTGAAGAATGTCACCTAAAGTTCATTGAACTCTGGTCTGCACATGCACATAATCATACATGAAATGCACACATATCAATTAATTGGTAACATTAGGGCCTGGCAGTGGTTCTGAGCTATTAAATTAATCAGTCTCCCTATGGTCTTGATACTCTATAGACTCACATATTGTTGTGTATATTTACTTATGACTTTTAAATTTTCTGCCACCAGTTCAGCCAGTTGAACTTTCTTCTTCATAGCTTTTGGTGGAGCTCAGCATAAGAGACATATGGATCACAGAATGTAAGGTCTCTTTCCAGTATCATGAGCTTTCAGTTAATACTTAATACAGTTAATAATAGCTGTATTTCATATGACTTCTCAGGCCACTGTTAAAAAGGTGTTGTAAATTCTGTTACTGCCCAGGCCCACTTGGCAGTGAACTAAGATCCGGAGGACCTGGAAGAGAGAACTGGAGGACAAGGGAATGCAAAGAACCATGGCTTGTCTATAGTCTGATCAAACCGTTATTTTAATTTTTTCACACAGGGGTTATATACACATAGAGGCAGGATGTGGGGAGGGGGATGATGCAGGAGCATAGGTGTTCTCAGGGGGAGTACAGATATCTTCCAGAACAGGGTTTTGGCTGGGTAAAAGTTCACAGAAGAAGCAGGGCGGAACAAGTCACTATGATTCTGTCCATAAGATCTATGATTTATTTGTTCTTATCTAAGCTGGTACTTTCCACCAAGGCTACTTGTCTACAAGGTATATAGCTATCTGTTCTGGGGTTTGTGTTTTCCCACAGAGACCAAGACTTTGTGTTAGTAGTCATGTATGGCCGACTTAGGCCTATGGCTGACTTAGACCTTCAGTGTATAAGCAAGGTTGCTCCCAACATGTTACTGATTTTTTTATTTTTTTTTAATGAAAAAGCTCAGAATAATAGGCAATTCTATCAAGGGAAAATTTCTTTATTCAATGTGGGTTTATTTTAAATAAGTGCCACAGTGTATTTAACCCAGTTAATATTACACTGTTAAAACACAAAGCTTATTGAGTAGTCTGCTTCCAGAATCTGCCTACTTTCTTGAAAGTAGAGGCTTTACAGCATACTTGCTTTGTGGAGTACTTGAGGGGAAGTGAAAGAAGTAGAGGAAGCCCTGAGTGACTGAAATCTGAGTCATGTGTTGTTGACATGGCCATGTTACTTAGCCCCATGGTAGTGGCAAAGACTTTCCCTAGAGAGGCTCTGAGGGATGGAAGAGATTTACGGAGTGTAGAAGATTGAGACCAACCAGTATGTAAAAAAAATCTAGCCATGGCAGCTTCCTTCTCCCTTTTTTGTATACCGCAAGACTGGTCCCTTCCTATAAGAATAGCTAATTTCTTCCACTTTGCCATACCTAATAACACACAATGGCTCCAAGTGGCTTAGTTGGTACCATTCCATCAGAGTGCACACACACGATTATAGACACACATATGTTTCTTATAATGTTCCCTTTCTTCATTCCCAAGTCATCCCAGGAGGGTTTTCAGACCAAGTTGACATAGTTGTTATAGGAAGGATATTTTCAAGGCCAGTGTTGAACACTTCAGCAAGGTGAGATAGCTTCTTTTTTATTCTCTTTTCTTCTTTTTTTATTCTCTCTTTTTCCATGTGGAAGAGTTTTTGTTAATGACCAGCACTTTGCACTTCACACTCTTCTTCCCCTTGGTAGATTGCACTGTGTATGAAGTGTAGCAGGCCTGTAGAAGCCCAGTGGAGCTCCTTGCCAGAGACCCCACCCATTAAGTCTAAATATTTTTGCTACTTTTTCTAATGGCATGCAAACAGGCCAATATCACTCTGGATAGGCTGAGCACAAATGGTTGTGTCATAATAAAGCCTGAAGTATCCATAGCAGTGAAGACAGTAAGTAGTGGGCAGAAAGAGCAAAACTGAGCTTTCAAAACAAGTATTGGGGAGCAGACAACTTATGTGGAGAAATACTCAGAAAGAAAGTTTTACAAATGAGTTTTCATGTCGCACAGGTGAAGAGCCAGAATCTGTGGAACTGAAGTTGTTATTAATATGACAGTTTGATCCATGGGTCATCAGGGAGGAAGGAAAAGTGGATTGTAGAAAACCTGTCATAATGATATGTTGGTGTCATCACTTGGTGTGAATTCAACTTCAGAACATTGTTATAAATTTTCTGTTTAGATTTGCACATTAGCTTTATTTATCTTTAATTTGGAGACTTTACCATAATTGTACCACTAGAATATAAAGGAACATGATGAATTACTATAAAGGGAATTGATGAATTCTTATCCTTGAATATAGTTCTGACCTAGTTCCTAGGG